>NW_025336346.1:11626490-11709748 GCF_004798865.1 Varanus komodoensis
GATGGGGCACTTTGTCAAAGGCCTTGCTGAAATCCAGGTATACCACATCCACTGCATCCCCTCCATCTAGCCATCTCGAAACCTTGTCATAGAATTCCACAAGGTTTGTCTGGCAGGACCTGTTTTTGCGGAAGCCGTGTTGTGTGGCTGTCAGCCTCCCTTCCCTATCTAGCATCACTAGATCTCTCCCTATTATGAGCCTTTCCATTGTTTTTCCTACAATGGACGTAAGGCTAAGCGGTCTATAATTCCCCATGTCCCTTTCTACTACCCGTTTTGAAAATTGGGACCACTGATGCCACCTTCCAGTCCTCTGGAACTTCACCCGTTCTCCACAAGGTCTCAAAAATGGAGGCCAGCGGGCGTGAGAGAACCCCTGCCAACTCTCTCTCGGGTGTAACCCATGAGGGCCTGGCGCCTTTGTAATGTCCAATGCCCTGAGGAGCCCCTCGACTTCAAGGGGGGTGACTCTAATCTGTGCCCCTAAGTCCCCAGCCTCATCTAATCTCCTGTGCGAATCTCCCCCGTCCTGCTTTGGGGAGAACACAGAGGCAAAATAGTCATTTAGCATCTGTGCCTGTTCCCTCATATCAGTCACTGGATCTCCTTCCTCCTTATTTAGTGGTCCCACCACTTGTCTCCCCTTCCTCTTCCTATTTACATGCTGAAAGAAGCCCTTTTTGTTGCCCTTGATATTTTTGGCAAGTCTCAGCTCGTAATCAGCCTTAGCCTTGTGAAGAATCCTTCTGCAACGGGCCTCCTCCTCCCAGTATACCCTTTTGTCTATTTCCCCCAGTACCCATTTCCTACGGAGGTTCCTCTTTCGTCTAATCCCTCTAACCACCTCCTTTCGCATCCATGGCAGCACTCTCCTCTGCCTCCCCACCTTACTGACTAGAGGTATAGTCAAGGCTTGCACCTCCAAAACCTCCCTTTTGAGTGCTATCCACCCCTCCTTAACTCGCTTATCTTCCAGTAACCTATCCCAGGAGACTTTCCCCAGTCTGGCCTTCAGTTGGCCAAAGTTGGCCCTCTTGAAGTCCCAGCTTCTAGTGCTCGACCTGCTGCCCGTCCCCAGTCCCCTGATCTCAAAGCAAAGGATGGAGTGATCACTCGCATCCAGAGCTCCCCTAATCTGTACTTCATCTATCAGCTCCTCCCTATTGGTCAAGACCAAGTCAAGGATGTTTCCCCCCCTCATCGCCTCTCAGACCCCCTGTGTGAAAAACGCTCTCTGAATAGCTTCTAGGAAGCGACGTGACCTGGCTATTACAGCCGAGTGAGTCTCCCAAGTAATATCCGGGAGACTGAAATCTCCCATAATTACTGTGTCTCTCCCCTGAGATATCCTTAGAAACTGGCCTGTCAGGACATCATCCAGGGTCTCAAGTTGACCAGGAGGGCGATAACATACCCCCACTGTCAGGTCTCTTTCCCTGTCAAAACCCCTAAGTTTCACCCAGACTGCTTCTACCGAATCCCCATCTGTGCTGCGTTCTGTCTCACTGCATACCATACAGTAGTCAAAGGTTTCTGGGCTGTTTTCTCCCAATTAAAACAATAAACTGCTGTTTGAACATTTAAAGCTAGAGTATAAAATAAAACACTTAGCAGCAGTGCAAAGATTTAAAACACAGTAAAACAGGAACTGAAAGACCAGGATACCTGGGATGGGAGTGTTTACCAGGTGCAGAACAGAACACAATGCAGATGCCAGGGGAGTTTCTCTAGAAAGCATGTTCTACACTGGGGCTGTGGGACGGTCCATCTTTTTAATTTTAACCCAGTGTTCCAGCCTGACAAGATCTGTTTGAATCTTATTATTCTCAGGGCCAAACTAAAAATAAAAGTTTTTAAATCCATGCATAACAGAGCTATGTGTTAGTAGCCTATTTATTTCAGTATAAGCATTCATGGCCTATTTCCAATCAAAACCATGGAGCTCTAGGAATGGGATTTCAGTTATCCTCATTTTCATTCTGAAATTGTAACCTTCCTATGGATTGATTATCATGCAATGTAGGATTTAGGATTTTTAAAATATTATTATTGTTACTTTATTCACCTGCTGCTGTTAAGTTTAGAAACACAACTGATCCAGATTATTTGCTGCATTTTCCTCCATGCCACACTTTCTAGCTTCTAATATTGCAAAATTATGGGTTTGTCTGGTGGGAATATACTCAAAACACTAGTTTTAAAATCATTCTGCTCAGTTCTTCACTAGAAAGCTTTTGGTTCCCTCACCTGTTGTTTTTATACTCCACAACAGCAACTGGTTTTCAGAAGGCAATAACTAAGTGGAACCTCTGTATTCAGAGGCAATCACAGCTAGTAGTCACTGATAGATCTAACCTCAACTGTGAATTTGTGTAATCCCTTTTTGAAAGTCATCTAAGCTTGAGCCATTACCACATTTTGTGAAAGCGAATTCTATGAATTAATTATGCATTCTCTCAGGATGCCCATTCAGGAAGCAGGTGAGGGCTCTCACAAGTGCTTCTACAACAACATGAACAAATATCCCCAGGGAAATCTGTATGGCTCCCTCTTGGCTGACTTTTAGGAAAAGCCTAAAAGCTTCTTAAAAATTCAGTTCTCCATTTCAGTAAATTTATGGTCACTATATGTAAGAACTACGGTCATATGTTTCTGTTATTTTAATATGAATTGCTTTTTGCTGCTATTTCAAATTTTGGTATTTTAATATTATAGTGAACTCACCTTGGAAGTCACCTCTGAGTGAACAGTGGACTAGAAATCCATTATTATTTTGAGGAGCTGCACATACACAGAAAAATAATATTCGGATAGAAGATGAACTCTATCATGTCCCTGGCATGATAGATTTCAGTGTACAGGTATATTTTTAGATAGGGAAACACTGGATTAGTGTGGTTCAGGAAAAGCTTGCCACTAGTTTCTGCAGTATAAACTGACCTTAGTTAGTTGCTTGGGAGATATTTTCAGCCATATCTTCTGCTGAAAATCTTTCTTAGAATTCTTGCAGTTTTGCTGGGACTGGTTTCCTAGTTAACATTAACTGCAAAAAAAGAAGGAAGAATTGCACCAGGTGCTGTTTCTTCTATCACACAATAATTTAATCTAATGCATGTTTTCTATGGTGTAAATCTCACTGAACCTTACTTCAAAGTAAGTATCTGCAGTATTGTGGTGATGTTTTTATGTTACTTGGCTGAAATACTGATCATAAATGATTGAGAACTAGGTGTAAGCAGTGAAGTTGCTAAGTTTGTTGATGACATAAAACTATTTATGCTGGTTAAAACCAAAAGGGATTGTGAGGAGCTAAAAGGAATATCTCCAAAGAGAACGGGCAACAAAATGGCAAATACAGTTCAATATAAGCAAACATAAAGTAATAAATGTTGGAGCAAAAAAACCCAAATATAGACTGGTCCCATCTGAGATAGCGGTGTGTGAGCAAGAAAGTGATGCTGGGTTGTTATGGACAGCTCAATGAAAATGTCAGGCCAGTGCACAGCTGCTGTGAAAAAGGCAAACTGAATGCTAGGCATAATTAGGAAAGGAAATGAAAATATAACTGCCAAGATCATACTCTCTCAAATTCAAATTCCTTTCCTACATTAAGGATCTCAAGCAAGTTGTGGTCAGGCAGCTTCAAGAGTTGGTGGTACTGCTTTGTAGTGGCTCTGCTCCTGCCTAGTCAACTATCTCCAGCTGGTGGAGCAGGAGAACTGTTGCTCTGTGCCATGCTGTTCCACATCTACATGAAATTGGGAGAGGTCATTAAGAGGTTTGGGCTGAGGTTTCCCCAGTATGCTGATGACACTAGCTTTGCGTGTCATTCTCATCTAATCCAGGTGAAGCAGTGGCTGTTTGTAACCAACGCATTGGTTTGGTAATGAACTGGAGGGCCAATAAGCTGGAGCTCAATCCAGACAAGATGGAGGTGCTATTGGTGGGCATTCTAACTGTCCAACTGGGAAATTTTCAACCTACCCTGGATGGGGTTGTGCTCTCCCTAGAGGATAAGGTTGGTAGCTTGGGAGTGCCCCCTGACCCTGAGTTGTCGCTTGTTTTGCAGGTGACCAGGAGCACCTTATATCAGCTTTTTCAGCTACTGTATAAAGACACTTCTTTTGCCTGTCCTGAATATGCTTTAATAAGGAAATGAAGTATGCTTTTTGTGTTGAAGATGGCTATGAAAGGAACAGGGCAAAGCTAAAACTGGAATTATGCTGAGCCCCTCAGTTCAATTTTTGATTATGGTTGAATTTTATCTCACAAGAGCACCAAATAGCATACTTTAGATTTCTTTCCATGTCTATTATGATAGGCATGTCATGAACAAAACCGGCTGGAGCCAGGGGTCAGACTAGATGACCCGGGAGATCCCTTCTGCCTCGCTCTTTCTATGTCTCTATGTTTCTTATCAACTGTGTCAATAGTTTATAGGAGATACTTTCTAATTGGTCTTGCATTGCTACAAGGATTTTCACTTTGAGTCTCTGCTGAAATGTAGAAATAAGATTGTAAAAGACTGCCTATATTTAGCATTTATTTTTAGGGATCTGAGTCACTAATATCACTGCATTCCTGAAAAAAAAATAGCTAAAGCAACAGCATACAAATCATGCTGCTCTTCCAAGCTCTATTTGCCAAGGACACTTTGGGAAACCTTCCTAGATAAATTTGCATGCATAATTGTGATGACTCAGTCATCTATTCAGCAATTTAAAATTAAAACATGGCATTTCCTTACACAGCACATCTATTCCTAGTGTGTCTGCAGAAATCCTATTTGCTGTCTTCCCTGCTCTCCTGAAAAGATGAAACAACTCTGCTGTGAAGAATAAACTGAACATTATCAGCTGAAGTGTACTTCCAAGCAGGAATAACATTTTTCTTATTTTTAGCAATGCTCCTTGGCTGCTGATGTAACAGCTTGCAGGTATGGTCAAATCTGAATGCATAATAATGAAGTTATAGAACTACACCAGTTTGCTCTGCTATTCTATTTCCTGCAATAATGTGCATAGGCTGCTGTTTTGCTGCGTCAGCAAAACGTTGTGCTGCTGCATTGAAGATGGCAGTGCAAGGCTGGATTATTGCAGACCTCTCAAGCTTGACCTCCTCTGTTAACTATTAACCACAGTCAATAGTTTTGTGATGTGCAGCCAATCTAGACACTCATGGACAGTGCCCTCCTAGATTGCATTGCACTTCATATTTGCTAGTTTTTACATGAGGAAGTACTCAATCAGCAGATCGTGCCACTGCTATTCTAGCCATGTACTCTTGAGAAGCTATGCTTAGAAATTTCAGGTGCCACTGAAGGCCACTGCCAGGTTGCTAGGTGGCCTTCTTCAGTTGGAACATGTGAGCTGATCTTGTTTGATTTCGGTGGCTATGATGCACCTGCCATAGGAGGTTGTTAATAAGGTCTCACTTTAGGTGGCAAGCTGAACCTGGGGAGCCTAAGGTTTTTGAGCTCAACTGATGTTGACTGCAGTGACACACTCTTAGTGCCTCCCTCCTGATCTGTTTATCCTGATGACTTTTTTGGATTTTTCCTGTAGTTTATGATTATTATTGGTTTTATATTTTATGGGGGGTTCCAATTGTTTTATTGGTTGATTTTTAACCACCATGGCAAGAATGGTTGGATAAAAATTCTGATAACCACTAACATAACTTACTATTTAAAAAAAAAGCCTAACTGCATAGTACAGCTACATGGTATTTGTATTCGAAAGACTGGTCAAATATTTTAATGGAATTGCACTCAGTATCCACAAGAGGGCAGTGATTTTCTATGAAAAACCTCAAAGTTTATTAACACTATGCAAGCAACTGGATTTACAACACTGCACAGATAATTTCATTGTAAAGGCAAAAATTTCATCACTATACTTCTGTTATTATAATATATTATTTTCTTTCAAAACAGCCCCAAATCATTCTAAATAAAAACGATCAGTTGTAGTTACCACAAACTATAACTTAGAGGATTTAATGTAGCATTAGTATAATATGAAAATACTAGAGCCAAACCATGAATACTGGCTATTTAAGTGACTGATCCATTTAACTGAAACCAGCAAAAGATCCTTGCATTAATTTAAACTACAACACATTGTTTTAGAACATTAATATATTATTTATTTTGAAGATCTTTTATTGTTTGCTTTGGAATTCTAGTCATCTGTTCTAACTTTTATGCAGGCAATAATTTATGGAAATTAATCTGGTTAGTCTATTAACTGGTCAAAGTAATATGTCTAGTTTTTCAGGCAGTATTCTTTTATTTATAGCTGGTAAGCCTTTCAGAAGTTTAATGTTCTGTGGCATACCTTTTTATGGGGTCCCACTTGGCCACAAATATTTTAGAAAAGAATGCAACTTTCAGTTAAAATGCAACTTTTCTTATATCACCAAACCTATTTGTCGGCTTGTATTTGATTTTGGTCTTTCCACTTAGACCACTCTCCCCAGTCAGCCCTGGAATCTTCTTGTCTGGATCCCCCTTTCACAGTTACTGTGTCAAATAAGTGTGGTACATATATTTTTATGTGTTGCAGTTTGACTTATTCTCACATATAAATTAACTTTTGGAGATATTCAGATTTAAGGATAGACAAGAAAACATCTGTTTGGCAGACTTGGACAGACAGGCTGGTGTTATATTGAATAAATCCTGATGATAATTTTTGCCATGTTCTGCTTTGCATGCTAATTATAAATTGCCAGACATGGTGGCATGGCAATATATGTAAGAATCTTGGGTTGGGCCCTGCTGCTTTTACAGCTTCAAAACTCCCTGTGTTATCGGAAGTATTGATTGAAGTTGAATAGCTACATCAGCATATAATTCATGTGTATAAATATCTATTATCAGTGAATAAATATGACACACAGGGTCTTAGGCAAGAAAGGAAGGAATTGGAGTATCCCATTTTGTCTAACCATTAGAATGATTTATTGTTATATATTTTAGAAAGAGTACTGGGATTTCAGGCTACACTTAATTCAGAAAAATTGATGTTTTTACTATAGACACCACAATGTGTTTTTGATAAGGGCTTAAATAAATGGGTCAAGTATTGAAGGTATGATGCCACTAATGTTTCTTTCGCCGTATGTTTTCATAGTGCCCAATGGCAGCTTCCTTTTGGGAGGAGATAACAATGCAGATAAATTTTGTTATAGAAAGTTATTTAATATTCAGTGATTCACACGTCTTATCTACTAACTGTCAGGTCTGGGATGTGGGTGGTGTCTATGGTTGCAGCACCAGAACCAAGAGTGATGGAGATATTGGTATGATGCAGTAGGGCCACAAGCAAAGTCAAAGTCTAGAACAGACAAGGGCGGATCCTGTCAAGGAATAGCAAAACCAAGAGCAAAGAGGGCTATATTCCTGGCAAGACCTGACAGGTCTGGAGGCAAAGGCAAAAACCAGGAACAGGCCAAGTTAGACATCCAGCAAGATCTAAAGCTAAAGACACAGCCAGAAACAAGTGATGCTGACAAGACGTGGAAAGACCAAAAAGGATATGGAAGACCCAGAGGCGATGGCAAGGTCAGAAGACTGCAAGGTGGGGCCAGACCAGGGGCAAGGCCCGAGTCAGGCAGGAGCAGAGGCACAGTGGAGGGCAAAGCTAAGACTGGAAGTAGGACCAAAAACACAATGCCACATTACTGTGGCCCAGTTAAGCAGCAAAGGGAAGCCTTTTATGGAACCCTTCAGAGCTCTCAGCTGCACCACATGGTTGCACAGCCTCCAATCCTTGGAAGTACTTCCAGGACTTATCCTGGCACTGCAGGCATTTGCAGAGTGAACTGTGCTGCTCTTTACAACCAAGTCATCATGGAGCTTTGTCACTGCCTTAGATCCTAACACCCATTCATCTGAAAATTTAAAACAAGGTAAATGTAAATGGATCTTCCACACCCTTCTGACAGCTAAATGACTAACACTGCAACATTGGAAGGATAAACAGCCACCTCTACTAGCACAATGGGTGGAGGTTTTAATGAAATGTTACATTTTTGACAGGTAGTCTTTAGATGTAATTTACAAATGATTCAATGTATGGCCATTTGGCCTGTCTTTGCTGAAGTCTGTGCATAAATGTTTTTAACAACAGTTATATACATGGGAATACACAACATATATACTGGGGGTTTTATATCCTATCCAAAAAAACTGCAATATTTGGTTTATTTTGTCATTTTAGTTTATTTTATCTTGCACTTTCATTGTATAATTTAGGTTTGCTCTGGTAACACACAATAAAAAGAATAAAACACCTTAAACTATTATTATTATTATTATTATTATTATTATTATTATTATTATTATTGAATTGCTTTTATATCCTGCCTTTTCCTTCTTGTGAGGAACCTAAGGCACCTTAAATAGTTCAATTTTATCCTAACAACAACAACCCTGTGAGGTGGGTTAGGCTGAGAGTGACTGACTGGCCCAAAGTCACCTAGTGAGCTTCATGGCCAAGAGGGGACTAGTACCTGGATCTCCCATGTCCCCAGTCCCACTTTTGCCTTCATTTCTACACACCTGTAATGCAGCCTCAAAAAGCTTATCCAAAATGGCATGTGGATCTTGGACTAACAGAAATTTGACACCCTGGCTATACCTCCTTCACCCACCCCATGTGGGAAACATTCTAGCTCCTACCATCAGACTGCCCCTGTCAGAAAATGACAAAACCTACTGAAGAAGGTGGAAGAATGAAAAGGAAAAGGGGGAAAAAAGCTGACTGCATTTCCATAAGCTATGTATGTTACATACTATGAGTTAAATCAGATGATCCTGCAGATAATCAAGTATCATTTTACTGTTTACAATTGAATAAACATTGGTAATGGATCATGTCTTTGCCAATAATATTGCCTCCTCAAGAGGGGTGAATTAATTTTACGTTTTCTCATTTATATACCATGAGCCCACAATTTAAAAAATAAAAAATAAACAGGCCACAATGACAAATTTGCCTGTAATGATGCATGATTATCATTGGATCCTGTAAGAATAAACAAGAGGAAGTTCAAAGAGGAAAAATTCCCATTTCCTGTTTCCTACAGTTACCTGTGCCAACTCCTTCCCACCAAAAGGGGGAGGACCACTTTCTGGACAGACAAGGAGACATATTCTCCTGGACCAAGGTGTGAGGGGGACTCAGGGGGATTGTCCTCTATACAGGAGCTCCCCATTTTTTCAAGGAGAGTGATTGAGATATGCAGGCTACTACAAGGGACAGGAAGGAAAGGAAACTTTTCTCCGTAAACATAGTAAATCAAGTGATTCTGAGCATGGGGTTCATAAGAAACCCAATGTGTAGCTTGAGATAAACATTCATTAACTGTCCTATTCATATGCCACTGGGATTGATGTCACCAGGAGCTTAGTGATTCAGGTGAACTTTGATCAGAACATATTAGAAACAGATGAAATCCATTTATAATTTGATTTGTTAGGGGCAATTTAGTGTTTCTAATTAGAAAATGCTGGTAGATCCACAGTTTCCAGTTTTGGTCTTAAAATCTGGCCTATTAAGCAGTGTATCTTTTTGCTAAGCTAATATTCTGAAAGATTTATGGAAATCTAATTCTTTTGCTGCTTTTATGAAGAGACCCTTTTCATTGCTGCTTCAAACACTGATAAATAGTGCCTGCTTCATCAAGCATAGCCTTCAGTGAACTGAAGAAATAATGGTTATTCCTATAAGAGTAGATAAAGATCGCAATCAGAGCAAGATTAAGCACATTT
This sequence comes from Varanus komodoensis, assembly GCF_004798865.1. Lineage (NCBI taxonomy): Eukaryota > Metazoa > Chordata > Lepidosauria > Squamata > Varanidae > Varanus > Varanus komodoensis. Next base: position 11,636,269 of record NW_025336346.1, read on the forward strand.
TAATTTCAATTTCTTTTCTACTCTTAAGATTTTAAGTAAATTGATATTACAAAAAATCCTCAAGGCACAAGCTAAAAAAAGATTCTATAAATAAACTCTACTTATTGATTTCTGTACTGCCCAATTGCTGAAGCTTGCTGGATTCTTCACAGCAGTTTATAAAATTATACCATTTAAAAAAACAATTAGTACAGTATAACATAGTACAATACAATTAATTAGAATAAGTAATTAAAGATAGAATAAATTCAATAAACTAACACATAAAATTCCAAGATACAAAATTTAACATTGTTTAAATACCTTCAACAGCAACCGGGCAGTTTTAACAACTGAGTTGTCCCATTATATGCCATTAAAGGCATTAACTAGGTGCTGAAAATATGACAAAGTGGGTGCTAAGCAGGCCTAATTAGTAGATGCTGCCATTATCAGGAAGACTCTCCTCTTGTTACCACCCTCCAAGCCTCCCTTGGAAGTGGATTGCACTGTCTGGATAGATTCAGGTCAGGTAAGGCATTCCTATCGGGTCCTAAGCCAGGGAGGCCTTTGTTAAGTTAAAATCACCATGCTGAATTTGGTTAGGAAGCATATAGCATATGATAAATTATACAGCACACAGGAGCACCCACAGCCTGTTGAGGAATCTCTCTTGCTTAAACCCAGTCAAAACATAAAAGTAACATGCCACTCCCAGAAATGTTCAGATTCCAATAGGCCACAGAAAATAAGATGAATTACTATCCAGCATACTGATAAATGAAATGAATTTTCTTTAATAAAAAAACAACAACACTGCTCTTAACTGTCCCCTCAGTGCCTCAGAAAGTAGAAACAGAAACAGACTCTGGATGGTGGTTGCTGCCCACAGACTTCCACTCACGGCCCACATCAGGGCAACTCAGTGTAACATATGGTTTCAAGAGCTCCACTTTAAGTCCCATGAAAAGCTTTTTATAATTGTCCCTGTGAGAAGAGTATACTGAAATACTATGATATTTTGTAGTATCTTCATTTACAAACTAAACGCGAGGAAGCAGGCTAGCAAGCCAGCAAGATAGCACTCATTTGCAAAGCAGTATCAGTCTGCCAAAAGCAACCTCATGTCCTTAGAATCCTCTCTCCAAGGTTCTTCCTTCCCTTCCCTAGCCAGCCAAGCCTTAAGAGGGAGTCTCTTTACATATCCAACAACACAGCATATACATATACAACACACAGCAGATGCCTAACCTTGCACTGTGGTCACAAGGTCTGAATTAAAACAAAACAAAACAAAACAAAACCAGGCTCACAGCCTTTAGAGCAGACATAATTTTTGAATTGCTCTTGGCTTGTGAAGCAGCCTGAAGTTGCAAGCAGAGAAATTCTGCATTCTGACTGCAGGCAGTTCCATAAATTACAATTGTGGCAATAAATACAGCACTGTACTCTTGTTTCCTCTAAGCAATATATTCATGTCTGGGCATCCCACACAAAAAGTGCATACTTTTGTTAACTGTCAAGCTGTCGGTGATCGCTGATGTTAAACTTAGTAAGATGCCTGCTTGAGAAAATGACTTGCCCTGGCCGTACACCAACAGGCCAACAGTTGTGCCGGTATTGCAGCACACAGAGAGAGGGGAACAGTTGGATTTTTGGGACAATGGCAATGTTGCAGCAGGTTTTGGGGACCAGTCTAACCTGGAAGAGGTTAGCAAGCCTGAGATCCATGCACAGGTTGCCAGGTTTACATTTATTTATTAAAACCATTTTATTCCACCATTCTATTGAAAAAGAACCACTGAGGATGGCTTACTAACTTTTTACAGTTGGGGACCAGCAAAAATAGGAAAATTATTTCAGGGACTGCTGAGGCATTAATAAAAAACATTATATACATATTATAGTATTTGTGTATTTGTTTTTAAATATAATATCAAAAAATTAAAATTCTCTAAAATAACCAGAAACCAAGCAGTAAAAAATCCTAATAAAAGAATAAAATATTGAAATCAAATGTAATCGAATACACCTGAAATTTTTAGAGAGGAATATTTAATTCAAATAAGGCATGTGCAAAATCTGCTGTTGCTTCTTTTCAGGAACACTTGATCAAAAATTTACAATCACAAAATTCAAAATTTATATAAATACTATACTATTAGGAAATTCAAAAACAGTATTAACAGCAGAGCAATACAAAATCAAAGGAATTTACTAAGTATAACATTAAGAATGTTAAAGTATGAAATACAACTAACCCCACCCACTCAAATCCCCACACACACCAGCACAGGTTGGCTAGGAAAACACAGTCAACACAACCCCACCACACTATTTCCTTTGCCAGCAAAAAGCACGGCAGAAAAGGCCCAGTCTTTAGGGCCCTGCCCAGAGGGCGACCTGGCAGAGTGCAGCTACTAGCTACCAGCTTGCTCTCATGGAGCTGTCTCTCCCCTGCCACCGCCATTGCCAGAAGCCAGAACGTGCTACAGCCCGGCGGCTCTCTGAATGCCCCTTTTATGGAGCTGCGCCAGCTCTTTCCAGCCTCCTGTTAGGATCAGCTCAGTTCCCCTTGTGGTGGCAGCAGCCCTGATTGAGTGAGCGGGCTTGTGGGAGAGTTGTGCCCTTATCTGCAGCTCTAAGAATGCCGCCACTGCCTCCTCGGTGTGCCACACAAGCGGCTCCAAGCTGCTGGCCTCTGGCCTTGTGCCACCTGATCAGGTGAGCGACATGGCCATCCTCAGGCGTTCCAGCACGCCAACGCTGCTTCTTGTGGAACACGTGCGCCATGGCACAGGTCTGGCTCCAAGGTTGGCTGCAGGTCCTTGGCAACGCTTGGCTCTGCAGGACACTTTGCCCCCCCCCCCAACCTCCTCATCAAGGCTTTTTCACAGACCAGCAGGAAATCTCCCACAGAGCAGCGGCTGACAACCACTGGCTTACAACATTTCAGTTTGCAGCTTTAACCAGAATTCTAAACAAACACACAAAACACAGAAAAATGCAGAAGCTGAAAGGTTAACAGCACTTAGCTCCAAGCACAGGGCAGGCTACCTGATCTTGAGGACTTCTCTTGCCATGGAGCACTCCAAAAAGGAGTCCTACTGGCCCACATCTTGAGGCAAGAAATTCCTGGAGGACATGGTTTTCCCCTCAAATAGATCAAATACTGAATCACTTTTCCCATCCTTTTCTTCCCCTCCTTAACCAAGCATGCATGTGCTATACATCTTTCACAAGGACCAAAAAAAGTATTCAACTTACAACCACAAAACTTTCATGCGTGAAATCTCCTCTTACTACTAAAAAGAAACAAAGAAGCAGAAGCATTCCTTCTACAAAAGATCTCCTGTAGCTGCTCTATTGAATATAGTGATTTTGAGCCCAAGGGAAATCTGATAATCTCTCAGATATTTTCTTTGCAGTGAAGTGTGCAGAACCTTCTCTGTTGTGGTTCAAAATAGAATTCTAGAGATAAATGCATTGTGCAAACAATGAAATTTGTTCAGAAAGTTATTAAACAAGCTCAAGTTCTTAAATTAGGGAAAATTCAGTAAGTTTGGATTAAATCCAAAGATACTTCCAGTAGCAGAAAGCCTCTTTTACTCATGTACACACATCCCCATCTTAAGGAAAACACAAACCCTTGCAATAACGAAGTGGCAGTTAATTAACTTATTTTCTTTTTAAAAGCACATAAGCACAGCTTCATCAGAAACAAAATAAACACTATTGCCACTATGGCATTAACCATGCTTAGCATTATGTAAACAATTACAATTTAATGTGATCATTTTATGTATGCTATTTTTGAAACTAAAAATGTGTTCGAACTTTTCAAACTAAAGTAGTTAAGGCAATCATGGCCCTTTAAGAAATCAACTCCATAACTTTTATGACTAAATGTCTAGAGATAGGGTATATTTATATCAGCAATTTGCATAAAAATTACAGATGTAGAAGCACAAACAGCTGATTACACAGGAGAATGTGCAATCAGCTACTCTGTTACTAGAGTGCAATATCCATTAGAAAACATCACAAAAAGGAGAACCATTTGGCTTTACAGCTAGAAATAAAATATAGTTGAACAAGCAAACCTAGAAGGACACAGAGACCTAGAGTATTAAAAAGGATGCAGCTTTAATGGAGACAGTCAAGATAATTCAAACTATTGTATTCCCAATCACAATCTATGGGTGTGAAAGCTGGACAGTGAAGAAAACTCACAGGAAGAAAACTGATGCTTTTGAAACATGGTGCTGGAAAAGAACTTTGTGAATACCCTGGACTGACAGAAAGCCACATAAGTGGATCCTAGATAAAATCAAGCCAGAGCTTTCCTTAGAACCAATAATGAAAAAAAATGAGGCTGTCATACTTTGGATATATCAAGGTAAAATTCACTGGAGAAGGCAAGGCAAAATTCACTGGAGAAGACAATGAGGGAAAGTCCAAGCAGAAGATGAAAGGAAAGACCAAATATGAGAAGGAATCCATAGCCTTTAATGTGGATTTCCAGTGTCTGAAGCCTGTCTTTGGTGTGCCTGAATCTTGTTCCTGCTCTAAGATGTGTACAACATAACATAAAAGAAACATAACCAGGTACTCCATGGCCTGTCTGCTTGCTGGATCAGACCCTCACTTCTCCATTGCACTCCATCACAACCACATCCATTGCACTCCTTGTCAATTGGTGGCAGCAACTGGAGCTGGGACCGCGAAAGGGGGCGCAGGCAAGGCTGTGCCACAGCTCCAGCCCATCTCAGAGAACTCTCTCAGAGGTGGCCCTTCTTCCCATTTGATGGTGCTCGGGCTGTTTCCGGGATGAGATTATTATCTTTTGGGTTCTTTAGTATTTTAAGTCCATAATTTTTTAAATGCTGTTGTATGGTAGATATTTTATATTTGTTTTATTGTGGTATATTTATTTAGAAATGCATTTGGAAATTATTGTAAAATGTATTTTAAATCCCAACGTATTTGGAAATGTATATTTGTTTTTATCACTGGAAATGTAAACCACCCAGACCGTCTTATGGGCTACGGGTGCATTACAGAAGTATAACAGCAGCAGCAGCAGCAACTTCTTGAGTGAGCTGGTTGAAACTGTCACGGATAGGACATTCTGGAGGGCTTTCATTCATAGGGCCACCATAGGTTGAAGACAAAATATAGCACACTTTTCCACTTAATGGTCAAAGCTGTAACCCACTGAAGCAAGTTTCCAACCTCTTACTGAAACTATGTTTTGAGTCCCTCCTAGTACTGTAAGGACTGCTTGCTCTCCTCCTTGAGGAGCAGGAGCACGGGGCTACCATGGAATGAAGTGTGGTCATGCCTCCTTATATTGCTATGGTTTCTTCAGTAAATGAAATCAGAGTGGCCACCTAGCTGTACTAGCTCTCTGGGTTGTGCTGATTGCCCCCCAAAACTGTGCAAACAGGCTCCCTACATCCCCCGCAGACATCATGACTGATCTTGATCATAAGTTGTTCCTTTTTCAAAAAATCTATATATTGCCAACTTAACTTTATTAGTTAAGTTTGTGTTAAGGATATCTCAAAGTATTCCTATATATGAACAATAGACCCAGTCTAGTGTTCTGGTTGGATAGTTGGACTTGGGAGGCAGGGGTCCTAATTCCCACTTTTGGTCAGTCACTGACTCTCAGCCTAATCTACTTCACAGGGTTTTTGTAAGGATAAAATGGAAAGGAAGAGGACTGTATAAGCTGTCGTGGGTTTGTTGCAACGGGAAACAAAGTGGATATAAATACATTCATAATAAATAATCTTAAATGTGGATCTTTTTAGGACCTTTAAAGGAGAGGGAGTGACTCGATGAATTATTTATGAAATGCCAAGTTGAAATTAGTGAAAAGTATTTAATATTACATTTTTGAATGTTTGAGTGAGTGTCAGTTTACCGCGCAGGAACTTGGGTCCTCTTTGCATGTAACTGTTAATTAACAATAGTTTCAGAGTAGGCCATACAGCCTACTATTTTCCTACTAAGGAAAAACTATTGGTTAATGAACCCCATGGGCTATTCTGCATGAATGGTAATGTTTGTAAGTTAATCTTACAACAAAGCATGGATTTACTATTGGGTTGTTTAGACCCCAACCAACCTGGCACTCCAGGTTTGCACATCACACTCAACTACCTATGAATGAGCTCACTATATGTTTTTCGATAAAAATTGCAGGAATATGCATATGGGAAACAGCTGCCTTTCTCCATCAGGAAATGAACAAAACTATTTTGTTCCATACTTTGTTCTCAATGTGGTAAACACAGTTTCTCAGTTTGTACATAAAGGAAAACCATAGTTTATTCATAATGCATACAGAAAAGAGAATAGAAGGGTGAGCAGTTATGGATACAAGGACTGTGCATAATTCTGGAAAATAAGCTGAGATGCACTGCGTCTAGACAAGGACTTGTTTCAGTCATTTGTAGGGCTAATTAAAAATCTAAGTTGGCCAAAAATTACCATTATCATTATAACTGCCATTAACAGTGGAATATGCAGGAGATCTCAAACATGATTTGAGTCAGACATATGCAAATATTCTGAGTCTTGCAAGAGTATTAAATAAATACTTAATTACAAATTAATTAATTAATACAAAACTGTAGCCCAAATTTGCTGAAATTCAAAAGGATTCAGAGATGAGAACACTTTTTTGATCTTGTTAATGGCCTTTAGCAATTTTCTTTCAACATTTGTTACTCGCCACCATTTTTATAAAATCCATGCTATGCCTATAAGACTGCTTATAGCAGTGCATAATGACTTCCCCACAACTGGACAGAACAGTGGTAAGAGTACAAAATATGAACTATAGTACTACCTAGCAAAAGATTATAATGCACTTGGATCTTCTCCCATCCCCGCCTTCTTGTTGTCATATGGAAAGAAGGTAAAAAATAAAATAAAATATAAAGATGTGCAAAGTGAGAGTACTTGGAAGACGGTTTTCTTCAATGGGGTAAAATAACAGAAAATGTTATTTTATAATATAATATAATATAATATAATATAATATAATATATAATAATGTAATGTAATGTAATATAATATAATCATAGGTCCCAACCCCCTGCTCAATGCAGCATTCCCAGTTAAACCATCTGTCTCAGATGGATCTCCAGGTGCATCCTGAATGCCTCTAGTGTGGGAGAGCCAACAACCTCCCCTAGGTCATTGGTTCCACTATCGTACTGCTCCAACAGTCAGGAAGTTCTTCCTGATGTTAAGCTAGAACCCGGCTTCCTGTAATTTGAGCCTGTTATTGCCATGTCCTGAACTCTGGGATGACCAAGATTCTGTCCTTCCTCTTTGCAATAGCCTTTCAAATATTTGTACAGTGCAATCGTAGCTCCCCTCAGTTCTTTCATGCCCAGTTATTTCAATCTCTTCTCTTAGGGCTTGGTTTTCAGTTCCTGCATCATCCTTGTTGCCCTCCTTTGAACCCTTTCTAGCTTGTCTTCATCTTACTTAAATTGTGGTGTCCACATACTCCAAATGAGGCCTATCCAGTGTTGAGTAAAGGGCAACTAGTATTTCACAACATTTGGAAAAAATACTTCTATTAATGAAGCTTTAAAAAGCATTTGCCCTTGTTACAGCCACATCACATTGTTCACTCATATTCAGCTTGTGATCTGCAAAAATTCCAAGATCCTTCTCACTTGTAGTGTTGTTGAGTCAAGTATTCCCCATCTTGTACTGATGCATTTGGTTTCTTTGGCCTAGGTGCAGAATTTCATTCATCCTATTGGATTTTATTCTTTTGTTTTCAGCCTAGTCTTCCAATCTATCAAGATCACCTTGAATCTTTGTTGTGTCTTCCAGGGTATTAGCTATCTCACTCAGTTTTGTGTAATCTGCAAATCTGATAATAATTCCCTGCATTTCCCCATCCAAAGTATTAGTAAAAATGCTGAAGAAGAGCACTGGGCTGTGCTGTGGTACGACACTTGCTGCTTCTCCCCAGTTGAGAAGGCGCCACTGATGAGCACTCTTTGAGTCCAATTCTGTAGCCAACTGTAAATCCTCCTGATAATTATTCTAGTTTTTGCTAGTTTGCTAATCAGGAAATCAAGGGGCCCTTTGTCAGAAGCTTTGCTGAAGTCAAGGTGTATTATGTCCACAGCATTCCCACAGTATACCAGAGAGGCTACTCAATTGAAGAAGAAAAAAGAAAAGATCAGATTAGTCTGGCAGGATTTGTTTTTGACAAATCCATGTTGACTCTAAGCCTAAGCCTTCACGGCATTGTTTCCAAAGTGTTTGCAGATTGACTGCTTTGTAATTTGCTCCAGAGTTGGATTCAAGAAGATACTAGCGGAACTGTCTTCATGCAACAGAACTCTCTTGGCTCCTCTCCCCTCCATCGATGGTAGCCCCTGTGTCTACCAAAAAGTTGCTCCTGAGGACTGAAGCAAAGCAAGAAACAGACGCGCACCAAAAGCCAGATAGAAGGTAGAAGATAAAAATGGGGATCACCAGAATTTGGAAAGGCTACCTTGTGGAAATGAATTTTTTTCTTCCAATGCACCATTGCAAGGCACCATAGGATCTAAGCCAGTATATTTCTAACAAAAACTATCTTCTCTGCACTAATTTTCATTTGGTTACTCTCAGATTTTCTTCACTTTAAAAAGAAACCTTAAACAAATGAAAAACAAAAGGTAGCTTGTATTGGTCTACTGGTCTGACTCACCTTAGTTTGGAGTTCCAAATGATCAGTTGAATCACTCAGATTTCATAGAAACCTTCTTGGAAGTCGAATTCTTTTAAACCAACAAGGAAAGGACATAGATATGTGTCTGTGAGAGCATGTGTTTAGCTCTAGAAACTTTATATGCTCGCAAGAGACATTCAAATTGATGCATTTAAACATGGTGATGGAGAATAGTGTTGCAAATACTCTGGAAATACTCTGGAAAGACAAACATATGGGTCTTAGGTCAAATGAATCCAGAGCTTTCCCTAGAAACAACAATGAAAAAACTGAGGCACATCATGAGGAGCCAAAACTTTTTAGAGAAGACAGTTATGTTAAGGGAAGTTGAACGTATGATAAGAAAGAGAGAGCAAATATGAGATGGCTTGACTCCATAAAGGAAGCCACAGCCTTGTACTTGGAAGACGGGAATGGAACTGTTCTGGACAAGACATTTTGAATGGCTTTCATTCATAGGATGGCTATAAATTGGAAATGACTTGATAGCACATAACAACAAGAGACATTTAGCAAAGAATACTGTGGGGAAGGGGGTGAGGGGGGGGAAGCAAGACATCAATTATGAGCCAAGTATAGGAGAAAGAGGGAAAAAAAGTGGAAAATGATACATTGTATTATCTTTCTGGACCACATGACTCTACCCCAAACCATGCTCTTACCTCTGTTCTTACCTTCCTTTTTCTGAGAGCGCTATAACACAACAAAAGTGATACACATTGGGCTTCCCTACATGAGGAATTGAACCCACTGCTTTACTGAAGCATCGTCCATTTTTGTTTCAGGAGAAAAAAAGCCATTCTTTACATTTTCCCCCTAGGGCTTGCATTTTTCTGCTTTTCTCTATAGAAGTAGTCCCTTGGGTACACACAATGTGTACTTAGGAATGTACAGACTGCCACAAACCCTATATGAATCTCTCTAGAGAAAAACTGTGAATATCTTTAGGGACCTGCACAACACATTTGGTGATGCATCATCAGTGGGTGCATAGTTCCCTAGAGATATTTCTTTAGAGGTACCCGTGGCATTTCACAGAGATAGCTGTAACTATCTGCAGAGAATCTCTATTTCTAGGAAACTACATGACTACAAACTACCCCTGAAGCCTACTTCAAGAAAGCGACTCCAGTGGTAACCTATCACTTTCTCTCCGGTACCTGTAGTTGCTTTATTATTACTGTATTATTATAACTATTACCATGCAGCATTTCACTTAATATGTTTCAGTTATGATGGGAGTGTTTAAGTGTTTTACATGCATAGAAAAGTAAAATATATTCATATGCTAAGACTCATGTGATCTGACCTAGGAACAGAACTTGTTTTTACCCTGGGACTACCAACTACAAGGTGGTTTCATGGTATAAGTACAATATAGCAGATATCTTGCAATAGATGAGGCTTTTGTTCAAACTTGTCATGATTTAAAACTAAATACCAGATTTTCCTCACCTCTACACCATGAAAAAATCTGAATACACAGGAGAGGCTTGCAAGGACAATGGCACTGTGAAACCTTCCTGAATGAGGGATCATGAGTGCACAATGAACTGGTTCATGAAGAGAAGCCCATTTTGCTCAAATTAAAACTGCTTCCAACTATTATTATATTGTACTGATATCTATTCTCTGGTTATTGTCATCACAATCTATGCTGTTGGATCCAACATGCCTCCAGTAGTCAAAAAGGCTTCTGGTCTTGCTGGCGAAGGGGCGAAACAATCCTGATAGTGGACAGAGCATTCCATTTCTTTGTTGGCTGCTCCCAAGTAAATTGGTTGAGTCACAACATCATGGTGAGTTACCAGTTGTGCTCACAGTAGCTAAGGGCCCCAGCTGTTCCAAACATGCAACAGGAAATCACAGTTTAGAGGTGATTGATTGCTGACATTTCTCATTTGAGCAACATGCAGATTCAGAAATTCACAACCATCTCCATAGTGCAGCAGGATATCGAGGGAGAAGCAAATGCCACAATTATCATTCGCCACTGACTAGATCAGCTAATCCTGGTGGAAATTGTAGACCAAAACTTTAAGGTCACAAGTTACCTACCCTGCTCATAAAAGGCAGTTTAAATAAATGGCTTCATAATATGAAGATTTAAGCTCCACGTAACAGTGACTATTTTCTAAGTTGCAATGAAACAAACTTTCTGAGAACTAAAACGCCAAAAAATCTAAGTACCTTAAAGCATTTTATTCCCTCATGAAAATCATTTGCATGATAGAACTAAAATAGTTTACATTTTACAAAAGCATAATAAAGCTTCACTACTAGTTAAATGTGCAATTATAATATGAAAACTATGATTGTGAATAAGTAGTATGCATCACAAAGTTTTCACTTTTTTTAGTTGTGTTGAGAAGCAAAACTATTCATTCCAGAAAGCTAGGATTTCATCTTGAAAAATCACTATCTGCCAACAGATGGCAGTAATAGTTCAAATTTTGCTCAGCTTGTAGCCCAGGAAGAACAGAAATAAGGACCTCCTTTTTGATACATATGAACAGCCTCCCGTTTTGAAAGATAAACAACAAACTTCTTTGAAGTACTTGTGTGTGTAAGTTTTTGCCAAATGCACTTTACTGTATTTATTATATGTGATCAGATTTCCAGATTTTTAATTTTATGTTAAAGAGCACAGATTGAAGCAATGGCACTACGGCAGGTACTTAACACTCTTTGCCTTTTCTTTGATTTAAATAATCCCTTGTGAACTGTCTTTATGTATATTTGTAACTTCTACATTATCCAATAGCTGAAACTCTGTATTGGATATTGTATAGTGTGTATTATAGAGAGCCAGAAAGTTTCAGCTACAGGCTGGTACAAAAATAAATAATGAATAACAACTCTGAGGGGCAATTTTGATTGGGAAACCAGTAGCACCTTCCTCAAGTAGTATTGTCCTAATAAAACCTAGAGTCTTTAGTGACTGCTTAAAAGTCAACAAAAGAGAGTAACAGCCAGGGAATACATCATGTTCCTTTTAGTTAAATTCTCAGAAAATTAGGGTACTTTCCCACAGACTGCTGCTCTTTCTGCATTAAAGAGATAAAACAAGTAATTCTGGACAGAACATTACACAGAAACATTGACAAATGTCTCTACTCCACTAAATGTCTCAGAAGAGTTCTTTGGAGCTGCAGATATGCATCCACCTTCCCAAGTGTGAGCTGTGGGTAAAGAATGTTCTTCATTTATGGCATTCCAAATGATCAATTCTTCCACGAATCCCACAGCCTCTCAGCATAACTGTGCAGAATTCAAGACAATGTCCCAGTGTCCTGACATCTAGGTTCACATCCTACTCTGCTCCTTTCCATTTCCATCTGTGCCCATTCCTTCAATAAATAAGGCTTTTTTCAGTAATAAAATTTTACTGGTGGGCAAGCAAAACAACACGTTTGAAATTCATAAATCAACTTCAAACCATGCTTGATGATTCTCCTTTGTATCTTCCAAACAAATAAACAACAGTTAATAAGTCAGGTTAGGCTGGACGTACTAACACAGAATCTAGTATCCCATCAGAACTGAGTCAGTGGTTAAGCAAGGAGGAAAGAATAAGAGTTAGCATTTATGAAGTACATGTGAAAGGATTAAAATGCTGCAGTATTTCTCAGGAAATTTGCATGGCCTCATTCTGAATCACGATAGACAGATTAAAAATTCTAAATCTCAGCTCTGGTGCCATGAATGCAGGCATCTATGGGCTGTTGTTTAGAGGCTGTATGATTTAGGAAGATGCTAATGCTTTCTGAACAATGCAAGAGAATAAGGTTCAGAATTTAAAAACAGGGTCAGGATTTGAAGGGTCTCTTTTGTGCCTGAAAATAGTACAGGCTGCTTCACTGAAGGGAAAAAGAGATAGTGACAGCACAGCTGTGTGTCTATTGCATTTACATTTGCAAAACAGTGGTACCAATATGGCTCCATTCTAGTCAGACTGTGCAAAGAACAACAACAGCAGTTTTATGAGACTAGAGTATCTCATGGAGGTAGGATAGCATATTCTTCATTTCTAGGATTCTTTGTTTTAATAACATAGGATGCAGAACAGTATGAAAGTAACTGCAAAGGAATACAACGGGATGATGCAACAGCATTTACTGCCTAAATACTGTGACAGAAAAATCAAACAAACTGGGAATAAGGAAAAATCACAAGCAAAACCAATTCTCTTAGGAAAAAACATCAAATTAATAGGATGAAGATACAGAGCAACACACTGAAGACACTGAAAACTAAAGCATTTAGTTTGGCATTTCAGGTACAACATGAGAAAAAGAAAATATAGTGAGAGAACCGACATCAGTTCAGATGTAGAACAGATTATGTCAGCATTTTTGTCATGGTAAATACAAAATACATTGCATATCAAAGAAATAATGCCAATCAGCAGAAATAAGTAGTTGTATTAAAACACAGGATACTTGCAAATCTCTTGGCTTTCATACTGTTTTATACTGAAGAGCATACAGTACAGGGCGTAACACATCTTGCAAGCCTGCCCCTCTTCTCTGTGAAGTTTTCTCATAATTTTAAGATATTGTTTTAAAATCAACCTATTTTCCTTAGTTTTCAATAACTAAAATATTATTTTGCAAACTCAATAGCCAACTAATGTAACTGCAGCATATAGTATTAATACTGATAATAAAATTAAATTAGGAATAATTTCCTTGGATCGATGATAGAGGTAACTCTTAATTAGAGAAACACTGCACAGTAGAAAATGTAGTGTTTAAATACTTTTACATGGGAAAATGGATACAATGGACACAGCAGAGGTGTTTTCTAGTGTAAAGCCAACATTAGATACAAACCACACTTTCTTTAAGAATATTTCTATTTGTAATGCAGTACAGCAAAAATGTAGAAGCAACACTAACAAAACTGAGGCTGTCATACTTTGGGTGCATTATGAGAGGGCAAAGATTGGAAAAGACAATCATACTAGGGGGAAGTTGAAGAAAGAAAAAGAAAAGGAAGTCCAAATATGAGATGGATTTACTCCATAAAGGAAGCCACAGCCTTGAAGTTACTAGAGTCAAGCAGGGCTGCCATGAACAAGACATTTTGGAAGGCTTTCATTCATAGTCACCATAAGTTGGAGACAACTTGACATCAGGGAACAATTATACACAAATATTTACTTCAAAACAAGTCCATTATTATTTAATGGTCCTTAGTCTGAAATCCTAGTAAAATTGGTCTTGTGTAAGTCACATATAGACTTGGACCGTTATACACAGTAAATTTCTCTAACTTAAGTAAAATATAAAACATGGAACTTCCCCATCTTCTCCCCTTTACTGCCTCTCCATTTCTGTTCTTGAGGGTTCTTTGGTACCATGATGTGCATTGCTTGCAGATATGAAACAGGCATATAAATTTATTTAGACCCCATGGTTTTCTTAGTTGTAATGTATGGCTGTACATTTGGACTGCAAAGAGATCAAATCAGTCAATCTTAAAGGAAATCAACCCTGATTGTTCTTTAGAAGGTCAGATATTGAAGATGGAACTCAAATACTTTGGCCATTTATTGAGAAGGAACAACTCACTGGAGAAGAGCCTAATGCTGGGAACAATTGACGGCAAAAGGAGAAGGGGACGGCAGAGGTTGAGGTGGCTGGATGGGGTCACTGGGTGGTGGGTGTGGGCTTAGATGGACTCTGGGGGATGGTGGAGGGCAGGAGAGCCTGGAGGAATATTGCCCATGGGGTCGTGATGGGCACAACTTTGCAACTAAACAGAAACACAGGCAAAACAAATACTCAGCTAACACAAAACATGTCAAATGGTTTTAAACTGTTTCAGAAACAGGAAGACGAGAAAAGTTCATCCAATCATGAAGGCACAACCAGGAATGTAACTTCAGAGAACAATGGAAGGTATAATATAATCTTAAAAATCAGCATATTTATCAATGGTGGCTTTAATAAATAAGCAGAATGTAAGTCCACTAACACAGTTTTATTATTTCAAGCCTTATACAAAGTTTCCATTTTAATGTTTAATTCATTGACGGCCTAAGTGTACTTTCCTGAATGACAGTGACAAAACTCTTTCAAATAGCTAAATGCAACAAACAATGTATTTACTTGCAGTAAAGAAATACACCAGAGCCTGGGGGATGCACAAGTATGGAGAACTTTCACTTCCTTTTCAGCTCAATAATATTCAGCATGTAAGAAATAACAAAGCCTTTACAGAAAAAGTTCTAGAAGGAATAAAAGGGAAAGGACATGATTAGTACATTAAATAAAAAACCTAGTATTTATTTTCTTACCTTGGAGCAAACCAGTGGACAATATCAAAGGCTTTTGAATTCAACTTGAAATAGTGATGTGGCAGGAAGATTTTACAACAAATCCTGAATTGGCCTACATTCTTCTCAATAAATTAAATATTGCAAGCTATCCTGAGATCTTGTATAATAGGACGGCATACAAAAGCTTTTAATAAATAAATAATAAATAAATAAATCACATGCTCTATTTCATATCTGCTGAGAATGCAGATATTTAATTTCACAATAAGGTGCTAGATTCATACTTAATACATTGAAGTGTGACTTACTGCTCACAGCATCAGTAACGAACATGCTGAAATGCAGGTTCCTCCCCTATACCTATCATTCCTCAAGTGCTCATCTGTGCATTTACACATATGGATGTTGTACATGCACCTTCTGGCAAACTTCAGGGGCATGTGTGAGAGGCTGACCATTTTGAGTGGACTTGACAGTTCAGATTCTGAGAATGAGATGTGTGCAGGGGAGCGGGCGTATCCTGGAAGGACTGACAGCTCAGGCTCTGATAATGAGATGATTGTTGAAACAGACTCAGCTCCAGAAGCAGTCCAAGGCCCTAGGAGGGCAGCCAAACAGCCCAGTCAAGTCAACCCACCCGTGGAAAGAGAAGCAGCAACAACTGTCCTGAGAGGGCAATTTAGAGATGGGGAGTCTATCTGATGGGGAACTCCAGCCTCCTGAGGAAGCAGGCCCAAAAGTCTGTCATCACAGCCATAGGGTGGTCCAGTTGGGAATTCAGAGGGAGGAGCAAAGGAGTGCCCAGTTCCACAGCCTTCTTCCCCCCAGGACAGGAGCAGAAGGATTAATAAGCAAAGCTGTGGGTGAAGAAGGCCAGAGAAGGTTCAACATTTTGCTTTGTGTATGGTCAGAGACTGTCAGAGTATGTGTAAAATAAAGATGTCTGGCAAGAAGCACTAGTGAGACTGTTACTGCTGGGAGGAAGAAATCTGCTCACAACAGTGGGCTCTGCACTAGACTGTGCAGAAATGGACAGACTGACTTTGCCTCTTAAGGAAAAAGAAGACACACACTACTATCAAACTTGGGACTATTTTAATCACTGGTTACAGAAATGGGATTATATTTAGGGCTGAAATATACATTAACTGTAAAGAGAATAAGATATCAACCCAGCATGTCCAACAATAATTATTGTTTTATTTGCAGAAAATAATAACAATTTGGGGAAAAAACAGTGGGCTCTGCACCTGTGTGGAGATTGTTGCTGGGAAGATTCAACAGCTAAGAGTGTTTTGGTGGGATTCCCTTCCCCACTCTGGTATCCATATAAAAGGAAGGAGCTCCCACCATTTCCCTCAGTTCCAACCAAGACCAGCCAGTGGCCTCAGAATTGATGTTACCAATCCTGCATTCGGCAAAGCAGTTCAACCAAGGAAAAAGGACAAATAAAAGGAACACAGGTAGTAAAAACATAACTACTGAGTTGTACACGACACTCAGTGAGATAAGTTGTGTGTTATGTGAATGTACAGATGACCACTCAAAAAATAACAGTTACATATGTGTGATTAAGAAGCTACCCTTTCCTACCCTTCATAGATCACTTCCTTGTCGTGGCGAAGGGGCTTGCGTAGCTCAATGAAGCTATGAGCTATGCTGTGCAGGGCCACCCAAGACAGACAGGTCATAGCAGAGAGCTCTGACAAAATGTGATCTACTGGAGAATGAAATGGCAAACCACTCCAGTATCTTTGCCATGAAAACCCCATGGACAGTACCAAAAGGCAAAAAGCTATGACGCCGGAAGATGAGCCCCTCAGGTCGGAAGGTGTCCAACATGCTACTGGGGAAGAGCAGAGGGCTAGTACTAGTAGCGCCAGAAAAAACGAAGCGACTGTGTCAAAGCCGAAAGGACACTCAGTTGCAGATGTATCTGGTGGTGAAAGGAGAGTCCAATGCTGCAAAGATCTATACTCCATAGGAACCTGGAATGTAAGATCCATGAATCAAGGCAAGCTGGATGTGATCAGACAAGAGGTGACAAGACTGAACATCGACATCTTAGGAATCAGTGAACTAAAGTGGACAGCAATGGGTGAATTTAATTCAGACGACCATCAGGTATACTATTGTGGGCAAGAATCCCTCCGAAGAAATGGAGTAGCTTTCATAGTCAATAAAAGAGTAGGAAAAGCAGTACTGGGATACAAACTCCAAAATGACAGAATGATCTCAGTTTGAATCCAAGGCAAACCATTCAACATCACAGTAGTCCATGTCTGTGCCCCAACCACTGATGCTGAAAAGGCTGAAGTTGACCAGTTCTATGAAAGCCCACAACACCTTCTAGAATTAACACCCAAAAATGATGTCATGGGGGATTGGAATGCTAAAGTAGGAAGCCAAAAGATAACTGAAATAACAGGCAAGTTTGGCCTTGGAGTACAAAATGAAGCAGGGCACAGGCTGGTAGAATTTTGTCAAGATAATACGATAGTCATAGCAAACACTCTTTTCCAAAAATCCAAGAGACAACTCTACACATGGACATCACCAGACAATCAACACAGAAATCATATTGACTTTGTGCTCTGCAGCCGAAGATGGAGAAGCTTTTACAGTCAGTAAAAACAAGACCAGGAGCTGACGGTGGCTCTGATCATGAGCTTCTCGTTGCAAAATTTAGGCTTAAATTGAAGAAAGTAGGGAAAAGCACTAGGCCACTCAGGTATGACCTAAATCATATCCCTGATGAATATACAGTAGAGGTGACAAATAGATTAAAGGAATTAAGGAATTAGATCTAATAGACAGAGTGCCTAAAGAACTATGAATGGAGGTTCGCAACATTGCACAAGAGGCAGCAACTAAAACAATCCCAAAGAAAAAAAATGCAAGAAAGCAAAATGGCTCTCTGAGGAAGCTTTACAAATAGCTGAGGAAAGAAGGGAAGTGAAAGGGAAGTGAAAGGCAAGGGAGATAGAGAAAGATACACCCAACTGAATGCAGATCACTGCCTTGCACAGGTCTGTTGTGAGATGCCTGCATGCAGGTTGTTGAAGTCATGACTGTTCAAGCAGGTAATCACAGAGGGATCTTAGCTTTTCCTGCAAGAACAGCTGGTATCTTGCCATGGTGGTCTAGTAGTTTGCCAGCTTTAGTCCCAGGGTGGTGTAGATGCACTTTCCAAGAGTGTCCAGGAGACATTCCTTAATATCAGAGGGAGTGGAATGCTGGTGACATATGAGACTTCCCTTGAGCCAGCTCAGTGATGACTGACTTTGGCTATGGGTGTTGAAAAAAGAAGACCGCATCCTTCTTCTGCATAGGAAACATTCCCTCCAATCATTTTGACACTGGGATCATCATTGACAGAAAGTTCTGCTGAGCCATCTACTGCTGAGCCATCTACAGAAGAGTTTGAAAGAAGGGAATGGCAACCAGTGTCAATTCCTCAACCTGTATGGCATCAAAGGCCTGGTCCAATCTATTGCAGCTGCAGCTGCATTGTGATGCTGAGGGCATGTGCCATCCACTGGATTTGTTCATGAAGCTGCCCATGTCTGCGGATGGTGATGCAGGATCCCCAGCATCCCCAGAGGAAGCGTTTGGCTGAACCAACAACAAGGTGTCCTCGTTGGACTTGTAATCTTTGAAGTCTATCAGCAAGGATAGATTGGACAGAGAAAGTTCAGGAAAACTCAACTGGTGAGGTAGCACAGAAAAGGTGGTACCTTGCTCCAGGGGTCAACAAATCTCTGTGGACAAAGAAGTAGCCAGGATCTTGGTGGAGACAGAAGGTGGAGTGATGGCTTGACAAAACACCCTAGTACCCCTAAGGCATCTGGATAGTACACTGCTCTGTACTGAGTGTTGCAGGTGGGGCCTTGATGTAAAAAGCCACAGGGATTTAAAAAATCCTGGTAGAGTTGTGGAACCAGTGAAAGCAACCAACTGCTTCACTCCAAAATTAGGAAGTAGAAGCGTTGTCAGTACCAAGTGGCTCTGGTAGACAATGAGCTGGAGACGGTCCTGCTGGCACCATCAAAACCATGGCTGATGGAGAGGGGCGAGATGGTGGGGTGTCTCTAATTTCTCCCTTTGACACCAAGGCTGCGATGGATTTGTGTCTCAGTGCTGGTGTAACGGTGTCTTTCATGGTCAATTATGAGGCAGTTGGTACTGGCTGGGAGTTCATCCAGTGCTGCTAAGCCTTGGTGACTGATGAAACTTCTGATCTCACTTCCCTGGCATGCTTGGCCAACTTTTCAACTTATTAAGCATTGCAGACTTGCCCAGTGTCACAGTAGTCCTTGGAGCCATGGATCCTGCAGTTGCTGTGGCTGAAGGCATGGACTTCGGATGAGAGTAGCAAAACCTGCCATTAGCAGGTGAGATAGCACAGGAGTGCCCTGGCCATCAACTGCAGGGAGGGCTTATTCCAGAGCTCCACACAGAGGAAACTGACCAGATGTTTGTGGGCTTGTTTAGTATGCCTGGCAATGGGGGATTGGTCCATGCCATGCTCCTTTCCCAGACACAGAAGACAAAGAGAATGCCTGTCGATTAGGAACTGCTTAGTTCCATTCTGCACACACTTGCAGAATAGTGCTGCTGATGCCATCAGTTAAGCAAGGCAGGTAAAAAGAGAAAAATTCAAGGACAAGGTGGATCAGACAGGGAAGAACAAAGAGATTTTCTTGTTCTGTGTGTTTGTTTTTTGGTCAAAGAGAGGTAAAAAAAGGAAGTTGTTATAAGGAACCTAAAAAAAAAGATACACATACACACACGGATAAAGTTGCTTAGAAAAATATTGAACACAAGAGCAGAAAAATGCTCTGAGAGAAAATATGAGAGAGAGACCTTCCTTCTTAGCTGTTGAATCTTCCTGGCAATAGGCTCCACACCAGGTGCAGAGCCCAAGTGTGATGCACAGAGACCATGAAGAATATTTATTTTTTTGAATAAATAATTAGAATTTTTTGATCTATAAGCAGGGGT
Source organism: Varanus komodoensis (assembly GCF_004798865.1). Lineage (NCBI taxonomy): Eukaryota > Metazoa > Chordata > Lepidosauria > Squamata > Varanidae > Varanus > Varanus komodoensis. The sequence continues at coordinate 11,656,296 of NW_025336346.1, forward strand.
AAGTTGGGACTGATGAAACTTGCTAATGAAATTAGCAGTAAGAGAGCTTCAGCTATGGGGCATTATAGAAATGAAATTATTAATAATAGCAAAGCAAATACTTTTAAATCCAAATGCACACAAACTACTCCTAATCTCATGTTTGGTGGAATAAACTTTTCTACTTTAATCAGGTTTCAGGGATTTCTTACTGGCTACAATTGGTTTAAACTTTGATTTTCTGAAACAAACCAATACTAGAAGCCAGAATTTTGGCTCATTCCCATAAATAATAGTTTAAACTAAAGATGGCATTGTGAATTGCATATCCACAAATCAGTTTACTCACATGTAAGTATTTTGACCAGTTGCTTACAAATATAAGGAAATATAATAATTAGTTGATTGTTTATTGCATGTATCTTCCACAAGGCATTTAATGTAATTTACCACCTCCTGTCAACTTAATTCACGCAACAGTCCTGTGAGACGGGCTGAGTCAGTGACTGACCTGAATCACCTAGTCACTTGGCCAGCAGTCCTGGCCAAGTGACTGCTCCCGAGAACTGCTAAAATGCTCTTTATGCTAGTTATGCTAATTTCAAGTTCTGTGCTAGTTAGATCTATTAGTAGGCCCACTGGACATAAGCTTGGGCATCAGTATATTTCCAAAAGGTAGTATGGGCTTGAATCAAGAAAAATAAAAGCAGAATTCTGTCTGGGCAACAGGGCAATGCCACCTCATCCTTCTTAGTGCAACCCCTCTGCATTATAGCACTGAATACAGCACAGCAGCTGAAGGTGAGTTTAGGGAAAAATCAAAACCGCTTTGCCTTGTGTCTTTCACTTATGCAAGAGGATTCTGTATCTTGTCTATTGTCACTTGAAGCTCAGGTGGCATCGGTGGCTCAGAATGCTTTCTACCAGCTCCAGCTGGTGGCCTAGCTGCACCCCTACCTGGACAGGGATAGCCTGCCTTCAGTAATCTATGCTGCTGTAATCTCTAGATTAGATTACTGCAATTAACTCTACATTTTATTTTTTTAAGGAAGGATGCACAACTATGGAGACTGGATTTTTTAAAGAGTGTGTGTATGGGAGGGGGGAGGGGGATGGGTCTGTAGCAGGGGAAGTCCCTACAAGGCCTAACATGAGTTTCTGACAGGAATGCTAAAGTAATGTCTCATGTAAGCCAGATCCCAAGAGAGTTTTGTTTGAGGGTACAAAGGCAGACAAGACAACTTCAATGTATTTCTTTGCACTCTGAATTCTCAGAACCAAAGTTACCAAAAGGAAGGGGGGGGACACACCCTTCTGCAAATAATCTTTTTATGAGAGAAAACTCAGCTCTCTGGTGCAAAGCTCTGAAAGTACAAGAGGATGACAGAAGAGGTCTTATCAGAATTACTAATCAGGAGAGCTACTGATAGCACTGCTGAAGTTTGAAGTCCTACTGTTACCTAAGACCTCTAAACTACCACATTTTAAAATTCTACTGTTTGGTTTCCACTTTTAAAAAGGCAGACAAAAAAAAAACTTGCAAAGGCAAGAATAAACATTTTGATGCAGTAAATAAAAACTTGCTTGCTCTGTTCTGGAATTTTATTATACATTCTTACAACAGTATATCATCTTTAGTACACTCAACCAAATGGATTTGTTATCGGTCTGAATCCATGCAGGCATTATATGTATTACTTTAAACTGTTTAAAGCTAGTTCATATTGGCAGCTTGTCCTTGAAACTTTGACACATTTTATATGTAAACAAGATACAATTGATTAAAAGCAAATAGGACATTGTTCTCTGTACAGTACTAGACATACTTAAGTCCTAGTACCTATTTGCTGAATAGTTAAGCAGCTGTTTTTCCACTAAATGGGCTCACTGTGAACTGATTCTCTCAACCTCACTAATGAAAGTTACAGAAAAACAAAGAGGTATATTTGAAGTGCAGGCTTTTTGTTGGGACAGGCTCATAGCATTTAGCTACTCAGTGAAAAATAAGATACTACCCTTCTCTTGCATGTACAAAAGTCACCTGGTCTGGCAGGTGAACCTCTGCATAATCTTTATACAGCACTGATGATGGGGCAGCACCCTTCTCTATTCCTAAAGGCAAGAGAGCAGGGTATGGGGTGCTGGGTCTGGTATGTGGCACATACCTCTTTTCTTCAACTCATTGCTAAAACTTCTGATAAACTGCTGCCTAAACCAACTCCTTCACTTTGTCTAATGGTAGGGCAAGCTTCAACTATTGTGCATCTTTTTTAAAATGAAGAATAGCAAGCCAGTTCATAAATAGCAAAAGGAAGTTAGAGCACAATCCTTTGCACATTTAAACAGGAAAGGTCCTACAAATCCCACAACTTGTGGGGTTTTTTCTGCTTAAGCATATAGACTATTGTATCCTAGTTGTTTCTTTTCCACAATCTGTAAACCACTTATTAACAAAATAGCCTAGACTGGTGACAACTGGCACTCTGTTTATAGCTGCATTTATCCAGAAGTGCTGACATGGGAAAATAACCATTAGTCAAATGTAAGATATTAAGGATAAAATATTGCTATGAGTTGTTCCCTTACATGCTAAACTAGGTAAGACAAAGATCTGTGGCTGGATGTTCCAACTCATAATTCATTTTAGAAGTAAGTATAGGAAAGGGGTATACATTAAATGCATACGTCCACTAGAAGAGCCATGAGGAATCAGAGCAAAAGTCCATCTATTCCAGCATTCTGAACACACTGTGGCCAACCAGCTGGAGAAAGCCCACCAGCAGGAAATGAGTTCAACAGCATCCTACAGCCACATCGGTGCACAGGATACTACCTCTGATGCTGGACGTAACATCAGGACAAGAACCCATTAACAGCCTTCTCCTCCATGGATTTGTCTAATCCCCTTGCAGTGGCAACTTTCAAATTCCACTTAGATGCCAAAAATGTTGCTTTTTTAAATAAAGTAACTCCCTTTTGGGAAAGCAGCTTTATTTATTTATTTTATAGGTATGCCACCCCATAGCTGCTCACAGAAAAAAACTAAAACTATTGTCATAAAATTGTAAGACCATAAAACAGAGTTAAAACCGCAAAATCCAATAAAGATAAATCCAAATAACATAATATAGCAAACAAGAGAAACTAAAAGCAAAAAAGCAGCAGTAATGGCATAAAATAAGCAGCTATTACAAACAAGTATTAAATAAAAATGTGGCAGAATACAAGTAGGGAGGGCCCAAATGCACCTCCTTGGGAAGGGCATTACACAGGCAAGGTCCAAGAGCTGAAAAGGCCTTTCTCTTTGCCATTTCCCCTTTAGGCTTGTTAGCAGGTGGCTCATGAGGAAGGACCTCCACTGAAAATCTTAGTGGTCTAGTAGGGATATAGCAAAGTAGGTGTTCCTGTAGACATCCCAACCCCAAGTTTATATGTTATATATATGCTATCATGAGCACTTTGAATTGGGCCCACGTGACAACAGGCAGCCAGTGTAGTGGACAGAAGACATGTGTGATATGCTTTCTAGACCAGTCCTCGCTAATAGCTGCACTACTCTGCCTTGAATTAAGGGGTTTGCTCTGTTTTGACTGAGGGTTGCAGCCATGGAAAGAAGGCTTAAACCTCGCCAGCTAGCACACTATGGTCCCAATCTCGACTGGACTTACTTTAGAGTAAAGAAAACCAGAAAGGAAGCTGTGCACTGTGTAGTTAATGTAACAGATATTTTAGAATGGTTTGGCAGTAGCGGTTAAATTGTTTCCCTGCTATTATTTCTAATTTAAATTGCTCCTGAAAGCCACCTGTCCATTTAGGAAAAATACATATTTTAAATAAAATATAAAATTTACATTTTTAAAATACCAATAAAAACATTTCTTAACTGTGTAAATAGATCTGAAGGATGTATGGGGGAGATGGAAGACAGATTTCCTTCCACCATCCTCATCTAATTATCCATCTTGCAGCTGCTTAAAAATAAACAACCACAATTCTCACCTGATCCAGAAACTGCATATCCATAACATCCCCACTGTGCTGGATATCACATAGCAGATGTGGTTCTCCATGAAATTCTCCATAGATTCAAGCCTCTAAAGTCTTCAAAAGACTAAACAAAAATCTTATTTCCTTTCAGTTTTGCTGAAACAGCCTTGGAAACAAATGTAAAGAGCCTGAGGGACAAAGCTGCCGAGTCCTGTGACGACAAGTTTCAGCCATAAGAACTGGTGAATAAAGCACTGATGCAACTCATTTATTTAAGGCATCATTTAATTTATTAGTCATCAACAAAAGCATGGTAAAGGGAAATCCCAGAAGAGTAATCCCAGAAGGCTAATCTTTTGAAAACATACACTTCAAGAGCTAAATTCTAGCAGAGGTAATCTGTAGGAACTGCAATTCTTCTCTAGTAGAGAACCCTTGAGTGGTTATTGCAAAGTTCAACCAGATACTTAGAGTAAAGTTTAGAAAGATTTTACTAATAGAAAGGTCTTCTGATAACCAAAACAGGTAGGCTTCACTTTCTTTTCAAGCTTTATTTTAAGCTCAGATTTTGGTCTTTAAAGTACAGCTCATAACATGTAAGTTTAGAAGTCAATCCAATTTGCCTATTCCACTTTTAGTTCAGTTAAAAAAAGTTTGATAAGCCACAAATGCACTTCATTGTGAACCATACCTTGCATGCCCAGAGGGACACTAACTACATCTTATCCATGACATCCACATATCGACCACTCTCTAATTTAAAAGCAGAGCAGGGCTTGAACTGGATTCGGATTTCTAACTGTTCAGGCTTAGTGTAGTTGAACTACATACCACTTGCTTTTTAAAATAAGGGTTTCTAATCTAATTTAGAAACAGTGGTTGAAGATACGCAGCACTATAAAAGTGAGGCAGGCTCTTCAAGCAAGTGGGAAAGCTGTCCTAAGAAAGAATCTTAGCCCCAGTGACAAAGTGCTTCAGAAATAGTAAGTTAAGCACACAGGAATGTTACATCCCTGCATTAGTTAAGCAAGGAAACCAGGACAGTCAGTGCTTACTACTACAACAGTCAATGTAGTAAATAATTTCACATTTCAGGTAAACAAACCCAATTTTCAAAGGGTAGTATAGCTCATGCAGAACAGATAATCTGCGTAATTCTGAGAACCAGGAAGTGTCTGTCCACAGAGTCTCCATTTTGTCAGGCTTCAGCCACAGTTCACTGGGCCTCACCCAGCCAACTGCTGCTTCTAGGCACTGTTTCAGGACTTGCATAGCCACAAGGGACTCAGATGTTAAAGAAAAACAGAAATAGGTGTTATCAGTTTACAGATTACATTGTGTACCAAATCTACTGACTGCTCTGAATGGCTTCACAGTCATTGTTAAACAGCTGTGGCTCCCAAAAACACAAATGCAGGAGTACCAACCTACAGGCACTCAGTACAACTCTGAAATTACCCTTGCAAAAATATGTATGATTTGAAATAAATGGATACCGTTCAGAAATGCATATAAAATATGTGTAAATTTTCATGTAGCCTTTAAAAGGATCACAGACTGTTGCAAAAATGAGAAGAAAGAACTTAACCTTGGGGAAATGAGCAAAATGGAACTTGACAGATTTGTCCATTCCTGGCTCCACCGTTCTTCTGTTCAATAAATCTCTCTAGCTGGAAAAATGGAGAACCCATCTTTTATGAACTACAGGTCAACATTTCAATACTGAGGAATTGTACATGCAGTTCAGGTTTCTTCTTCCTGTTTTTCCTATCCGCTTAAATTTAATCAAGTCTGCACAAAGCTAAAACATTCTACAATAATCACATTGCATTTGCTTTCTCATATATATCGTAATTCATATTTGTGTTTTTGTAGCTTAAATTCTAATACATTTTGTTTTGTTGTAAATATTTCATTTGGATGAAGAAACCACATATTGTACTATATTCTGCAGTCACCACAAATTTACTTAGTTGATTAAGAATATAACACCTGATCAAATTACATAAGATAGTCCAAAACAGAATGCTGGTAACTGTCAGTCTGAAAAAGGGACAGATCCTCAGGCTGGGTAAACAATGTAGACTGTACGTCCACTGTCAGTCTGATGCCCATTCTCCTACAATGTCTGCTGTGTAATCAATGAGGCACAAGTCTTCTTCATGTTATTTACATGAGGTTCTGTGCCTGAATACAAGGGGCATTCAGAAGCGAACCAGAAACCCTCACTGTAAAAGCATTTAGGCACCATGGGAGAAAAGTGACAACTAGTACTGCATAAAGATCATTGCATGTTACTTATGCCTTTTTTCAACTGGATACAAAGTACTTGAATTTCAGACAGTGTATTCTAAGAATCATTAACTTTATGTGCATGGACTGACAGCTAATATTGCTGTGTTCTTTTCACATTTATTTTTAGCAATGGAGAGTGAATCATATCACTATTAATTTACAAGGCAAGCCCTAAGGGTTCTATTTTACAGAGCATAAATCCATTTTGTGCACAACATAAAGATCCTGTTCTTTTTTACCTTTTATTATTATTTAAAGACATTGTGGACTGCAATGCTTTTTCTACACTGTGCATATTCGTAATTAACACAGCTGATACCTAACATTTTAGAAAGATAATTGTAGTCAGCAGAAGCCAGAATGAGTAACAAGAAAAATAGCACCCTATGTCACTAGCCACATGTAAACATTCCCTACCCCTGATTTTGGGCTTGAAATAACTGGTATTCCCAATTATTCTCAAAATTAAAAAACTGTAGCTACACATATTCAAATATATCCATTTCAGTGTGCGTTATTCACACATATGTGCACAAAAATACAGCTAAGAATGCTATGTAATTCATGTTTAAATTTTATGTATGTACTGTATATAATGTATGTACAGTTCTGTAGACACAACTTGTTAATACTGAGAGAAACTGTACATAAAGTCAGATGGCTTATTTCTAAGTGTTGTTCTTCGAGGGTTCATCTGTGCATTCACACATATGCACTTTGTGCCTGTGTGGAGCTTGTTGTCAGGAAGATACTATAGATAAGCATTCAGTTGGGCAGGGGCCCTCTCCGTCCTGTTCCAGGTTTACATGGGAGGGATCCGTTCCTTCAGTTCCACTGAGACCATCACAAGTCTCAGGACCAAGGGAGGAGTGTTGTGCTGCCCTGATCGGGCCCTTGTGTGCCCTTGCAAGCTAGGGGGCAGTCAGAGGGACAACATCAAGTGGGGCTTGTGGGCTGGTTGTGTGAATTCACAGCTGACCACTCAGAAAATGACAGTTGCAAGGTAAAAAACCCAACTTTCTTCACTGTGATCTCTGCATCACACGTATGGCCAATAGCAGGCTTACTTCAAGGATGGAGATATGGTGTCATCACTGGAAGACCAAGGAGAAGACTGTCCTGTCAAAGGAATAGTCAGTTTGCACTGACCTCTCGCCTATAGTGCTTGACAAACACTGAGGGAGTGGACCATGTGGCAGCTCTGCAGACTTCTTGCTAGGAGATCCTGGTGAGAAAGGCTATGGAGCAAGCCCCCTGGAGAAGCCATGAATCAAAGGCCAACTAGCTTGTAGCCCATGGAAATGGTATTCATGGCCCAGTTCTTCAGTCTCTTGAGTGGAGACTGGGTCCCCCATGTTCTGGCCACTGTAGCAGATGAAAAATCTTGGTGAATGGCAGAAGAATTCTGCTCTGGAACAGACAAGGCTGAGGGCTCTTTAGACATCCAGTGACTGTAAACTGGGCTCCACTGAGTTGGCAGGAGCAGCAAAGAAGCTGGGAGGATAATGTCCTGGTTGAGATGGAATACAGACACAACCTTAGAAAGGAAGGCTGGATCTGGTCAGAGCACTGCTTTGTCTTTGTGGCAAAGATGTGTGTGTGGGGTCTACCTGGAGGACACACAACTCATTGGCACGTCCTTCCAGAATGGGAGACAGAGGTTGACCATGGGCAGTGGTTCAAAGTGTTTCTTGCTTAGTTCCTGGAACCTAATCAAGAGGTTCCATGCTGGTATGTGGGGGTGGGAAGCCCATTTTGGAGACCCCTCAGGAATCAGTGGGTAGAGGGTATGAAAAGACTTGGAATGCTTGTAGGAGTGGATGGAAGGAAGCGATTGCCACCAAGTATACCCAGATGGAGAAAGTTTTCAGCCCCTTCTGGAAGAGTGTGTGCAGGAAGCAGCGGATATACTTGAGAGTAGTGTCTTACTAGTTGAAGTTCTCCTGATTCATGAAGGAAAGGAAAGACTTCTGCCTTCTGCCGCTTTTGTTGATTAAGTTTGAATTTGATTTTTTTAACTGGATTGCTCTTAACTCTGTTTAGAATGGATGTATTATTTTATGAACTTTCTATATGGATACTGAATTGTATGTTACAGATTGTGAGCCATTTTGGGAAGATGGTAATCTTAAAAGGCAGTTAAGAAATGTATTAAATAAATAAATAAACCAGCAACAGTTTCCTTAAAAAGCACATGTTTTTTCAGTAATATGGTACTGTTGCTTTCTGCCTGTGTGTGCATGCATGCGAGTGTGAAGGAAGTAAACAAAGCTGCATATAAATAACTAAACATCTTAAATACATACAAATTTGGCCTTTGGCAGGGTTGCTCAATGTAACAACAATTCCTAAAGGCAATTTTTATTATTCATTGGACTTGTGTGACTTGAGAAAATACACACACACACACACACACACACACACTCATCCACAGTGCATACATTCCTATCCCTTATTATTCAATAAATACAGGAAAATGTTATTCCACTATATACACTGTCTTGAACTTCAATAAATCCATTAAATGCCAGACAACTGGACAGCGCACATAGGTACAATCCTTACAGCAGTTCTAAACAGGTGCAACTGGCACTTGGTGCAGAGAGTGGCATAACCATTCTTAGCAAAGTACCCTACATACAAAGCCAGAACACTCTACAGAGGCTACTGAATAAACTCTATCAACCGTCATCACTCAGAAGGATTTCCTTTGGTAAAACTTCCTTTGGTCTCAAGTTTCAATCCAGCCAAATAACTAGTAAGCAACAACAGCAGTGTTTAGGGAAAATAAAACATGAAAAGCTCTGAAGAGTATCTCATTTGTCACCCCTCAGAAACTTGGACAGTACTCCAGACAAAGAACAACCTAGACTCTTTCCTTGCATATAGCACCCCTAGATTAAATTATCTTTCCATGTGAAAAGCATACAATCTTAGGTGTGCAATAGAGTACACATCTTACATTGCACACTCTTCCTTAAATACAGTATGTATATCTTTATAGTGCCAGGCTAAAGAAATTATGACTTTTGAGACTCTAAGGGGGCATATGTTTCCCTTCTTCTTTCTCCCAATGACCACTGTTTCCTACTTTAACAAAAATTGCCACAACAAGCAGCACCACTAGTAAGACTATCAGATCAAGAATCCAGCTGTCATTTTTGTCTTGACTGAGATGTGAGCATGAAGGTTTTAAGAGCTGCTGCTAAGGAATGAGCCTCCCATCCCATGTCCTTACTCAAGGGACACTGAAGGGCAAAACCAAAGGAGAGGGAATCTTTAGCCATTCCAAGTTTAAGATGGGGTGCAGTGCGGTGTCCTTCCCAAAAATTCTAGATGTTCCTGAAATTTTATTAATTTTGATACCTTTATATCTTTTAATACCTCCTTAATATATTAAAATTCCCTAAGTGGTTTGGGATGCACTATCTATAGGGGGCTCCCTTAATCAACAACTTAGCTCCAATTTCCCCTACAGAATTTTCAGTTTGCTGTCGGGATGAAATACTGTACAGATGTACATCTGCACATCTTCCCCACTTGCTGCTGTTATTCAGGTGACTTGTTAATAAATAAAATATTAATAATTATGTATTCATAATAAATTTATTGTGACTAAAAATGCAAATACTAACCAAAGTACATTGTTCTTTAAACAGCTAAATCAAACTAAACTATTCTAAGTATCCTGAGTGCAGGTAATACAGTAGTAGGACAGGAAATATCTCAGCATGCCTGTGTGCCTCACATGGGCCCCAGGAGAAAGAGAAATATCCTTCCAAGAGAAAGGAAAAGGATGGGCCAGGTGCAAGATCTCCTCTGTAGCATTCCCAGCATTGGAAGGAAAAAAAGGCAGGACAAAACTATAATGCATGCATTGGTGACTTCCCGCCTTGACTTCTGTAACGCGCTCTACGTTGGGCTACCCTTGAAGACGGTCCAGATACTTCAATTGGTTCAAAATAGAGCTGCCAGGCCGCTGACAGGGACTGGGCATTATGTTCACATGACTCCAGTCTCTGTCAGCTTCACTGGCTTCCCAATGAAGTCCGGGCCCAATTCAAGGTGTTGATGATGACCTATAAAGCCCTTAACGGCTTGGGTCCTGGTTACCTGAAGGAATGCTTACGTCCGTATATGTCCGCCCGCCCCCTGAGATATGCGGGAGAGGCCCTTCTCCGGGAACCCTCCGTGAAGGAAATTAGGAGGGTGAGTACTCAGAGGAGGGCTTTCTCTGCGGTGGCGCCCTATCTATGGAATGTGCTCCCCAGAGAGGTCCGTCTGGCGCCGTCGTTATTTGTTTTTCGGCGCCAGGTGAAGACCTTTTTATTCAAACATCATTTTAACTGTTAATACTATTTATTTATTTTATTCTTCGGCCAGGGTGACTTATTTTATATTGTTAACTTGTTTTATATTTTTACTGTATAATATTTTAATTGATATATTTGTAGCTGCTCCGAGGCTTCGGCGAATGGGGCAACATAGAAATTTTCTAAATAAATAAATAATTCATAAATACATAAAATACTGGAGAGCTGTGAGATATGGGACACTGGTAAACTTTGAGATATGGAGAGGCTGTGGCGAGCATGAATGCTCTTCCAAAATGTGTTTTGCAGGACCTTATGTGAGGCTTTGCTCATTTTGGAAGGGCTGCGTGTTTGGAAATTAGGAAATTGTAATTTTGTTCTTTTGTACTGGGGAAGGGGCAACTTTGCCTACCTGGGTTTTGGGGGTACAATTTTACCTGTTTGGAATTGTTTTTCTGGAGAGTGTCATTTTGACTGATTGCCTGGTTTTTGATGGAGAACAGCTTTTGTGCCTGCCAGCTTGAAAACAAGTTTTGCCTCTTTGCTTTTGGAAGTGAGAAGATGGAGACTCAGAACATCACTAGTTTCTTTTGGTAAAAGAGGTATCTTGTGCTTTGTAGTTCAATATTTTAAGCACAAACCCAACCTCTGCCTTGTATTTCTTGTGAAAGTTACTTGTGTTTTGTAGCAGCCATGTTTCTCAGCTTTCTAAATCTCACCATTTCCTGGAAAATGGTGCAAATCTAACCATTACAGTGTTAATTTTCAACAAATGTATAGAAGATTGTCTATACTTTTTCATTCTCACAACCATCTCTGTCTCACTATATGTATTTTCCAACCTTTCTTTATTTAAAACCTATGGAAAGAATATCCTCAAAAGTATTATTTTAAATAGTCTTTTCTTTTGACCAACATCTGCTAACCATTATGGTTTAATTATAAGGTAGCTTAGTATGGCATGCAAATACACCTGATCTATTTGGTGGAAATGTTGATTCAATATCTGCTTGAAACACCCGATCTATTCTAATATGGATGGATTCAAGGGTGATGTATTTCACTCTACATTTTTGTCTTTAGCTGTATAGTAAAATATCAAATCTCACTGATCTATTGTACCACTATAGCATTTAATAACTGAAACTCTCTGTGTGGTTCACAATTAAAATTTTATACATTTACAGTTACTGTTTAAAACCAAAGTAAAACCCACCAGCAGTCTAAAGATGTAAAAATTCAATAACAGACGTAAACAGTGTGGCTGACTGGGTGACCTCTGGAGTGAGGTCCTTAAACAGGTACTTAGGAATGTCACATTTTCCCTGTTAAATCAACGGAATCTAAAAAGTACTTTAACCAAATCATGCCACCAGTCTTTTACAAATGTCAAATCAATAGGCCTGTGTTAAAGTCTTTATTACCTCTGAGGAGTAACTTGTACTTTCTCAGAAAGGTACATAAATAGATACTCCATTGCTTCTTCTCTACTGTTTAGATGTTGCATTTAATAAGATGTCAATTCAGCAGATAGAGTTGGGGCTTGTACTCAGTCTTGTGTGGTATGGGGGACTGCTTGTGCCCTTCCATTACCACATGAATTGGAATGCATGACCTTGCAAATGCATGATCTTGCAAGACAATACTCCAATAAAAGCATTCCAAATTTTCAGCCTGTGCCTTGGCTATGTGATACTGCTGTTTATTTCATGCATGACTGACCAGATTCTCAAGCAGCATGAAAGTGCTTTTGCATTCTTGAAAATGCCTGCTCATCTCTTCAGGTATGTGTGCAAATATTTAATCTACTGAATTAAGGAAGTAAAACATGGTTGAATACTCAAGGTCAAAATTGATATGATTTAGGAAGGATCTACAATGTTAATTATTTTCTCTTTGTATAGTACAGGTTTGGCTACTCAAGAATGTGAATTTCATCTTAATATCAGAAAAAGAGAAAGTGTTCCTATCTTTGCTTCCTCTTAAAGGAGTCACAAATTCTTTTGTTAACTTGGCTGATTAACATATATTTGGCAGAAGACAGAGAATGGGGTACATCCACAGCTATACACATGCTGGTTTCTATATCAGCATTTGAACTAGGGGTATACAGAATATTAATCTTTTTGAATTAAAAATGTGAAAACAATGCATGTGGAATTTCCCCAGCACTGTTATATCTATGGAGGCACTGCTCTTTCACAGAGTAATCCCAATTTCTTATTTAGAGTAAATGCTTGTATTTATAGGTCCAAGGAATGCTCTGCTACTATACCTTACAGTTCCACAGGCTGAACCTTTTCTGCTGTCAGCACTTCTGTTAGAATACTTTAGAAGCTCCGAATAGCTTGTAGGTATGAGCAGGGGCAGCATGAAGGATGTTCAGGTGGGTTATGGCTCTGAACCTTCTTAGCAGGCTTCTGCAGCTCCATCCCTCCCTGCCTCTTCCCCGTGGGTGAAGGGAAGAATGTAAAAGGGCAAGGCAAAAACCAAAACAGCAAAACGTCTTCCTGCCTGGAGAGCAAGATGGGTGGGTGAACAGGGCTCTCTGACTGGCTGCCCTGTTTGAGCTGGGAAGGCAGGGTGGGGTTCAGCATGATTTGAGGCCAAAGTGCTCAGCACCTGCCATCACCTTGTTTCTTCTTGCTCAGGTCTGCCTCTGCTGGGCTTCTAAGCCCTGGTTTTGAATGGAGACAGACAGGAAAAGGCCTCAGGGTAAAAGCAGAGCTGCTGCCAAGGCGCACCCTTCCCTCTTGCACCATTATTTCTAAATGAGGGCGTATGTTTGCATATGTGAATTAGCAAATATCTGGCCCCTGGCCCCAGATCTTTCAGGTACCTGGCACTGCTCCTGTGTCCAGGAAACATTTTTGGTGCCAGTAAGGAAGGAGTGATTTAAGCACCAGAGCTTATCTTGGCCTCCTGCCAAGGCCATCCAACTAGTGTTACAGACCTGATCCTGAAAGGTGTGGATTGCTGGTAGTTGGGCAGTAGGAGGAGAGGGACCTCCTGGGATTGGCTGCCAGACCTCATGTCATCACTAGGCCTCTCTGTCTCCCTCTGGACTGCAACTGTGTCACAGGTGTGTTTCCCTGACCAACTCCTGAAACCACTGCTGTGAGGAGACCAGAATAATGTTAGCTTTCTGCTTTTATTAAGGTGGTGCACTTATCTTCCATCACATTTTAAATCCATCCAAACTGATGGCCATTGCTACATCGTGAAGAAGTGAATTCCATAGTTTAACTCTGTGAAGATGTATTTCCTTTCATCTGTCCTGAATCCCTCACCATCTCACTTTCAAGGGATGATCTTTGAGTACAGTACAATAAGAGTCAGAGAAAAATCCCCCCCCCGTACCATTTTCTGCATATCATACATGATCTTACATAACTCTGTCATGTTTCCATGTACTGTCCTTTTCTGTAAACTAAATCACCCTAGTTTTATAGTCTTTCTTCACAAAGGGACTGATGCAGCATCTTGATCATTTTAGTTGCCCTTTTCTGTACTTTTTCCAAATGTGCAATATTATTCATAGCTGCAGTGAACAGAATGGTACACAGTATTTTAAATGAACAAAATGCATAAAGTGAGTATGCTATTGATATTTTTATTTTTATTTCCATTTATGCTCACCCTGGAGTTAGCCTTCTGAAGAGCAGCTTATCACTGGGTTAGCAGCTCATCTAGCTGTTCCTTCTTGAGACCTTAAAGTGGACTCAGGTATCCAGAACAAGTTCCTCATATTTAAGGGGAAAGCATTCCTTGGCCTTGCCTAGCCTTATTCTCCCTGCCTATGATCATCACTATTCCATCATTTGAAAGGGTTCTGTGCCCTGAAACAATGCCATTCCGTCTGCCCAGCATGCTTGGAACTGCCTTCCAGAACAGATGCACGAGGGCACCATCTTACTGCCTTCAAATCCTCTCCCAAAATCCCATCTCTTTCATGAAGACTCTGGCATCCTCCTTTTATTTTCATGACCTACTGTAAGTCAGCCTGCAGCTAACTGAGCACATAGAACTGAAACCACCACATACAGCTTCCCTACTTAGTCTTCCTTCCCTTTCCTCCATATATAGTGCAAATTTTAGAGTATTAACTCTAGTCAACAAGAACCTGCCTATTTGTAAGGTAACATGAACACTGATGGTAAACTATCATCTTAATCAATATCCACTGCCACAAAGTGCTGGCAGGAAAAGCTGCCCTCCTGCATATCATCACAGAAGGCTGGCTAGTTTCTGCAGCCGGCACTGTGGCTATCCTGCTGCTTGTCATCACAGAAAGGCTGAGCAGGAATAGATTTGCATGGAAAGAAAGAGCAGGCTTGCTATTATGTCTAGCAGGCTTAGTGGACTCTTCAGAAGCAGATACTTCAGTGGAAAGTGCAGCCAGACCAGATGTTGCTCCTTCTTTTCACACACTAAGTTACCTTTTGCCCATTTATTGAAATCTGAAATGGTGTGTTACTAGTTGTGAATCCTAATTGCTACACAGCTTATCCTCAGAAGGATTCCTGTCCTACAGAAAGACAGATATATACAATATATTCATGGACCTAAATGGGGTAATGGATATCTTAATTGCTCCATAAAAGGACACCCATCATGCATTTTTTTCCAATTCTGAATGTTAGATGACAAGGTCATAGGTTTAATACTGGTGATGAAAACCCCTCATTAGTGCCATTCACAAATATATTTCAGTCTAAATACTTCAGCTTGAATGATTTTTGTCAGGCAATAAACAACAGAAAAGCCATGCAATTGATCTGATGTGTCTGTCTCCTGTTTTCCTTTAATGTGGGGAGCAAGGGAGATGGCAGGCCTGGGAAAGCATTCGGATTATGAAGAATGCATCAGTGAGACTGGGGAGCATGGATTAGCGCAAGGTTCTGGGATGCCACAGCAGGAGGAGGGGATGATCATCTCATGGCCAGCCACTTCACTGCACCAGACCGTTCCTGATGATACTTAGGGTATACAGCCAGTGGGATGAGCTGCAGGGGATGAATGACTCACAAACAAGGACCAACCCCTCCCCTTTGAGTTGGACCCATGGCAAGGTGCCAACATCGATCAGACACCCAGTAAGATGAGCAAGGAGTGAAGAGGAGGCTTCCAGATTACCCCTTCCTCCAAGGCTTGGGGCACAAGCAAGTTCATAAGGAAAGCTTCGGGAGGTAATCACTAGATTAGGTTCAACAAACTGTTTCGTGCCTGCTCAAAGATTCATGTAGGTGATTTGTATTTAGAAGCAATAAAGAGTGTTTTGGAAGGAAATGGTCTGTGGCTGGTGTTCGTTTGAGGAAGGAACCTCAGCTTGCAACATTTAAATTAAGTGTTACCAGTTCTTCAACTGGTACAAAAGCTATTCTCTTAAAGAACTGAGTCTCTCTTCTATTCTGCATTGGTTAAGGACTATTAGTTTTCTGTTTCCTTTTAACGAGTTTATATTAATATAGCCACAAGAAAAACAAAAATGGCCTCTAATCTTCTTCACTGCTTTCCCTTGAATAGAAACAGCAGCATAATCTTTGCCTTTAATAAATAATTATCACTCTACTAAACTGCACACTTATTAAATGCCCCTAGTAAAATCTAATATAGCTGTAATGTGACACAGAGAGAAACAGTGAATAAAAACAAATTAACTGTATAGCAAAAAAAGAGTAAGCTGTTGACTATTAAGTACCCAGGTGATACTATGATATGGAGGCAAAGATCTATGCTTCACATTCAAAATTATTTTTTTTTAAAAACAGTTATAAAATCTTAGCTGCCAGAAATAAATTATTTGCAACATAGTAATTATTTGCACTGAAAAATGGTAGTATTTGCACTGAAAAAATGGTAATGTTCAGCATATTACGTTGGTAAACTTGGGCATGCTTATTTGTTTATTGTACCCTGTCTTTTCACTTTCCAAGGAACTCAAGGCAACTCACATAATTATTCTCCTTCTCTCAATCTTATCCACACAACAACCCTGTGAGGTAGGTTGGGCTGAGAGTCTGTGTCTGGCCCAAAGTCACCCAGTTAGCTTCATGGGTGAGCAGGGACTAGAACCCAGATTTCCTGAGTTCTCACTCTTAATCACTGTACCACACTGGCTCTTATTCATGTATGGAAATAAGTCCATTGGGTCATACTAAAAAACAATTATACATACTGTCAGCCTGTTTTCTCATTTAAACCTTCAAATAATACAAAGCAGTTTTTAAGAAAGTTGTCATTTTATCACCATCCATTGCCATTTTCGACACTCTAGTTTAATAATTAATTGCAAGTATATTCATTGTATTACCATGAATGTGTGTGTATGCATATGTTTTAATTCCTTCTTTAGTTATTATTTTTGCTGCCACCTATGTTAGAAGATGTTCTATGCTCCAGACACTGCATTATTATCTAAGACAAGGGTGGCTAATTTTAGGGTATCCGAGGGCCATTTTTAACCCCCCCACCCCCAGCCTCTGTGCATGGATAGCACTCTTGTGTGCTTGGTAGGGTACAATAACAATTATGGCTGATGTAGTGAAGTGCTACAATGGTTAAATTTAACAAGTTATGAAGCTAAATGCGACCCTTTCAGCATTCCATAGCTGTCATTTTGGGCATGGTGGTAATTTATTTAATTATCCAATGCCACAGGAATGGTTGGGAAGCATACATGGGACTGCATCTGGCCTGTGAGTCACGTTGCCTACCCCTATTCTAGAGGACTGGGAAGACTGTCTTGCATTACAAAAATGAGCCCTGAATCTCCATGATGGCCATATTTCCTTACAATACACCAGAACAACATAACTTCAGAACCTATAAAACTACTTTATATAAGATCATTGGTGCATGTAGCATATTAGTTCCTACACCCACAACATCCTTCTAGAACTTCAGACAGGTGTCTTTCCCAGTCCTATGCATAGATAGACCAGCGATTAAACCGGGACCATTCAGCATGCACAACATGGTCCCTACCTGTGCTATGCCTTCAGAAGACAAGAAGGCAAAATTTGGCTGTCAACAGAGAAGATAAACCTTGTCAATCCCAAATGTTCCAAAACAATTGTACGCATCCAATCCTTTTAGTTTTTCTTCCAAGCAACTGGGCGTAAGTTTTGTAACCCCACAAATAAAAGGTACTATCAACAGAATGGAGAAGTGAGCAGTTTTTCGACAATTTCCTATCTCTCTGGAGATTCCAACCCCAGATCTGTTCTAGGGTGGCACTCACCCCTCTAGACCAGACATGAGGGGCACAAGGATATGCAAAGGAAGAGGGGAAATAGCTAAAAATGACTGCTTCCTTTTCTGCTGGTTGATGCCTTCCACTGGTAGAAGGCACTAGTTGGGTACCACATTAGGAAAATTGGGTACTATGCTAAGAAAATTGAACAATAATACTTTCTGCAACTATTTCAAGACATAGTAGCTGAACACCTGACAACAAAATTAAACCCATCTCTCCTACTGTAAGAATTCTGAGAAATTTAACATACTGTGATAAATAGACTACATCATTAATTGCCAGGTGCCAGGTGGGTAGGGTGGCATTTATCATCAGGCAGTTCTTGAGACCACCTGTAGTGTTTTAATTCAAAAGTCTTCCCACACAAAACTAGCACATATATAGCCATCAACTTGTAAAGATCGTCTACTTGGAAAAGTTTTGAATAACAAAAAAGGTGACCTTGGAATACATCATATATAACACACCTGCCTACACACATTACAGCAGAAATCACTGTATATGCTGCATACAATGACTGAATCATACCACAAGAGAACGTGCAGTTCTTGTCAGCCATTACTAGTACCTCATTTCTAAGAAGTTAGAGGAAAAATGAGAGACAAAAGTTGAGCTGGTTAAGGACTTACAGGAGACTACATTATATCTATCATATTTATGATGAAAGGAATCTTTGCCATACTGTCAGGATCTGGGCTGCTCTGGTAGCCAGAACTAAAGCAACCAGAGGACAGCAGGACTGGTCCCAGGCCCTGCTGGGCTCTCAATCTACAGACAAGCACCAGTTGGGAGCTTTAAGAAAAAATTACATAAAAGCAAGCTCTTCCATGCAGATCTGGCCTCAGCAATGCACGTTCTCCTGTTTGCTGTTCTGCCTGCATCCTTCCTGAGCTTTTGTGCTCCAGCTCCTGCTCCTGCTCTGCATCCTGCACCATGCGTCCTGCCTCAGTAACACAGGCTCACCTTTGGTGAGCTTTGCTTTGGCGTCTGCACCTTGCCTGATGGCTCCCGCTCCCGGCCCCAGCCCCTCCATGTTGCCTTGCTGTTGTGCCTGTCTCTTGCCTGGCCTATACCTTGCCTTGCAGGGCTTCCTATGAACTGTGGTTCAGCCCATGCATCTTGCCTGAGTCTTACTGCATCTGGTTCCTGTTGCCTGAGCATCTTGCTTGCCATGTCTCCTGCCCTGTTATCCTGTGCAAAGTACCTGCACCTGTTTGTCCTCCTAGTTCTTGACCCTGGCTTGTTCCTGGCCATGTGCTTGTTCTGCCCTCATACATTCTTTTGGTTCCATGGCTATGATTCAGCCTGTACCATGGCTCTGATTTGGACTTGCCACTGAACCCTGCTTTCGCACTCTCTTTCCTGATGTTCTGCTGCCCTGATCCTGGTGCATCTGTTGCTCTTGTCTTGTCTCTGGCCACTCACATCTCAGCCCCAGACCTTGGCACGTGTAATGAACTGATGGTTCAGTTGATAATAGTTAACAAAACGTTTTCACATCATGGCCATATTCCAGAGAATTTCATATATTCTAAACAGGATTCAGACAAATATAGTAATTTTCTACCATAGAAAGATACTTTCCAGCTGAAGGGAAACTGTTCAAGAACAGTTTGTGATACGAAAACAATAGTCTGTAGTTCCAAGAAATGAAATGGCTATCTGAATGTATATATAAGGCCTTGTACATGCTTAGTGTAATGCCTCTTTAGACCCCATCTTTTATTCTTTAAAAACAAATTTAAAAAGTCAGTGTCTTCCTCTAAAACAGATGAATAATTAACCATAATCATACCTAAGCAATGAATAAACCATTGTTACTCTGAGAGCAAAATTCATAAATCAGTTTATTAAGAATTAAGATATTAGATTGCTAAAATATATTCCTCTAAATAGACTTAAAAATCAACCCAAAAATCCTTTCCACAACATGCCACACAAGTGTCAAGTCGCATAGTCCTTGCAGAAAAACCAAAACTAGGAGAGAAGCAGAGTGCGCAAATTAGAAGCAATAACTAAGAATTAGAAGGTAGTAAAAAACGCTTTAGCTATGCCTGAATCAGTATTTTACACTCAAAATACAGTAAATATGACAAATATTCATGGCTGTTATATACTGTGCTCTCTTTTCACTACCTTTAAAAGAGTTTCTTCTTTGATGTTACTGAATAAATAATTTGGGGATCTAACTGGAATCCAGTGAATTTTTCCACATCAAGGAATTCTTCCACATTAGCATGACAGCCATAATTTAATTAAAAAAAAAACATAACTGGGTGCAGTGAAGAACAAAAAAAAAGTCCAAAATAATGACTATGCAAATCATCTTAGATGTGGATGTTAATTAATTGTGCTCACTGTAGTACAGACCAAACCACTCTCTGTCTTTACTTTGGTTAGGAGAAGGCTTTTCACACGCCGGTGCTTAGAGTAGGGATGGTCAGCTTTGAAGAGGTCAGGCCCTTATCCCTGTGTCCCCACTCTCTACGTTGACTGCATTCTTTCTGCTGTGGCATCACAAAATTAGTAGCAGGGTGGCGACAGGAAAAAAAAAAAAAGAATTAAGAGCAGCAAATTGAAGAAGACTGGCTTTAAAAGCAATTTCTAGGTATTATCTGATAGACAGAGTTTTCTTTGTATATTCTTGAACAGTTTGCTTCTACTGTTACTTGTCAGGCAGGTTACATTTTTGGGGTAAAAGTCAACAACACTTAAGCAATTTATGTTCTATTTAAGATTACAATGGAGAAAAATATAAGCACATAAAAACCAGTGCTCAAACACTTAGAGATTATCAAATGTGGCTGAAATATACCCAATATATGTAAGTCGCATGCATATGGAAGTGCTGCAGCCTGTACAGAAACTTACAAATTTAGGTTTAAACAGCAGAGCCAGCATAATAACTGTCATTATTTTTAACACAGTGCTTTATCAAATACTAAATTTGATATTTAAGCTATACTGAATGGCCTTCCTAATTAAAACTTCATCATAACAATATATTTTCCTAACATCAAGTTATATGTTAAATGCAGCAACAGCCAATTTAAAACTAATTTTCTGAAAATGAGTTATTGTAAATGTGCATTGGTATTTATCCAACAATATAAAGAAGTTCAGGCAATCTACATAATAGTCATATAATAGTGATTAAAAAGAGTATAATTTAAGGGAACAAATATTTTACTGATGACTACATAATTCCCTTATGACAATAGTAAGTGTTAGAAGCTTTATCTTTTTAATGTATTAAAATAAAAGTATGACCAACTCATGAAAAAAGCCTGTATAGGGTCCAAAACCCAGTCAAGATTTAGCCTATTTATTTTCCTGGAGATCAAAAACACTTGAAACCATGTAAAATAAGGAAACAACAAACCACATAAGAATAATTATCAAAGTTGAAAAAGCTGTGAACAGTGGTTAATCATAGCCAAAGAGCAATCAAGTTCACACTGCATCTGTTACAAGATGTAATGATAAAAGGGGTATTAATTTCACACTGGAAACAAACAGGTGTGCAAAAAGGAAGCTGATACCCAAATGCCTAAATTTAGCCAGCAAAATGCAAACTTGGAAGCAGGTTACAAATCTTACAGTTAAACAGCAATTTTCATTCATGCAGGGAGCTGAATATGCAGTTTTTCATTGACAAGTTACGTTAAACATTTATAGATGTGACAAAAACACCAACACCCATCTTTAAGTGGAAATGAAGGCATTCAGAGCTCTCAAGCATCTGTACTCTGGAAAACAATAATTTTAAAGTCTCTTCTCTCCTTTTAGCTGCAGACTACTCAAATATAACTCAGAGTGTGAACTGTATAACATGATATGGCATGTTATAAGTGGATGCCATCCTCATGCTCTTCTAAATCAAAGCAATTTCAGAATCTCGGCTTTCCTCAAAGATAAAATACTTCCTATGCAATTTTCAATAGTAAACATCTTGTTTGATTAAAGCACAAAAACCATTTTCATGATTAAGAAATGACTTATGTCTAATACTGCAATTATAGCATTAAAATATATAAACATCTGACCTTGTAAAGTACCAGTAAACAAACTTTTGCTTTTATGGTTTCCTATCCAAGAAGAAGGCAAGAACAAGTGTTTTCATCAAGACAGATTATTACATAGAGGCTACGTAACAAGGAAGAAAACTACATACCTGATGCTTCTTGAACTTTCACCTTCAGACCTGTAAAATAAAATAAAAAAGTAAAGTTCATCAACTGAAGGTAATCTGCTTCATATTTGTCTGCTATTGCCTGCTATTTGACATATTTGTTTTCACAGTTTTACTGATTAATTAGATTTCTCTTCTGCCCCATTAGCCAAAATGGTCTCTCATTTTGAGATATGTAAAGATCTTTGTAATTGAACAAAGTAGCAGTTTAAATGACATCCTTTAAACTGATGTACATCCTACATTGCATGATAGAATATCCACTCAAGCAACAAGACTTTTCTATCATCTTTGCTCCCAGGTATAGCTACCTACTTCTGGAGCATCCACCAACATTCCAGGGAATACAGTGGGAAAAGGGATCACTGCAGGTGGAAAGGGAACTGCCCTTCCCATTCTACTGACAAATCCTTTTCCATCAGTAGAAATATTTAATTGGCTATCATTTTAGTTATGCATGACTGCTTGGCATGATGCAGGCCTTCGAATGAACATCCACTAGAACACAGTGCAATGCATTTGGATGTTCCATCTGCCTGCAATTCCTGATCTAATGAAAATGAAATGTGCCTGCTGTCAAATTCAAACTTGTTAAGAAAAAAGTATCAATTTCAGACTAAGCATACAAGCAGTAGATTATTCTATACAGCTTTGTTTCCTTTTCTAGCCTTTGTTTTTGTTTTCATTTCAAAGTAGCATTGCAACAATGTAAAATAAATATGAAGGCTCAGAAGTTTAAAAAAACTCCACAGGAGTCCTGATTCCACAAATAATAGCATTTTACTTCTAAAACCTTAAGTGTCAAAGTCAAACCAAAAACAGGAGTTATATCAGGGGTGGGGGATGTAGTCCATGGGCTCTGTGTGGCTCCTGCCACCCCCCCCCCGGGTGAAGCTCCTGCAATTAAGCATTTTTGCCAACAAATTGTACTCTATAGCAGCTATGGAGTGCTAAAAATATCCCATTTACATTGTTTGTTTTAGCACCTTGTGCTAGTTAAATTTAATCATAAAGGATTAAGCTCTAAAGAGTTAATTGGCAAGCAGGCTAAATTTAACCCTTTTAGTGCTACTGAATGCTACAGAGAAGTTTCCTGTGGAATGCCAATGGCAGTCTATCAGTTTTTTAAAATGTATTTCTCTGCCCTCCAGCTACCCCCCAGAGCTCCAGCAGTTGCTCACCTGTGCTAAACAGTTTGCAATTTTTAAACTGAATGAACAAAAATAAGAACAATACCACATAAGTAGAAAATGTTTAATGAGATTTTCCTACATAAAAACAAAACAATGGCAAATTGTCTAGGAGCAATCACAAGGCACAGGAGGGGCAGTAAATATTCTGCAGGCTTTAGATTCCCTTCCTCTTAACATGTGGCATTTTAAAATGTAGTATATTCTATCATTTCTGGGTAAGAAAGCATGCTCAAAAGGTGACTATAAGACATTCTGAATCAGAGAAGCTCCCTTTTCTTCTTGTATTCATAATTTTAATATGGTGATTAATGTCATTCAAACCAACAGAACTTCAATGTTTCTAAATAAAAATAGAATGCTGATGCAGTCTTTTGACAGAATCAGGAAAATGATCTTACATATTCTCCACTGCATGCTCCTCTTATTCATGAAATATTAAAATTGTATACAGTGTCAGTGACATGGGAAGCATGTATCTCTGCCTTCTAAGGGCAGGATGATATATATGTATCCATATCTATTAATATACACGTAAATTATTCCTTTTGTGATTTCAACAGAACCAGTTTATAATGAAAAAACTGAAAAGGGAACAATTATATGTAAATTAGCATTGTTGGGTTTTTTTTAATGTTAACCTATTACTTTACAGTCATTTAGTGAAGAAGTATATTCCATATTTCCTCCACAGGGTTTTGTTTTTTGTTTTTTGTTTGGGAAAAAGCTTGGAAGCCAAGCTTTTACTCCTCTCCCTGAAATTCCCCATCCCTTATTTTGTTGTTATTATTGCCGTATAAGTCTCTATTTTCTATTTATTTTACTATTCTAATTCTGCTACATTAAATAAAATAGAATTCCCATCCTCACTGCCTTCCTACCAGTGGATCCCAGGACTTGATTTCATGGCACATGGTGCAGTACCTAAGTAGTTATGGTTATAGATTTTGCCTGGAGAAGAAACTCCCTGGAAAACCAAGGTATACCCTTTGAGTTTCCTCCCAATAAATCCAGTCCATTCACCACCATCCAGTTCAGAGCAAGTATCAAGCCCACCTACACCTTGAAACTTGGATTACTTACTCAGGCTATGCAGCTAACTGAAGCATTGTTTCATGGCAGCAGAGCTGTCCATGGTACTATTGAAATAAATTTCGATCATCTAAATCAGTGATTCCCAAAGGGTATGGTGGAAAGATCAGCGCCCAGTGAGTTAAAAGGGACTGGCAGGGGGAGATGTTAGGAGATTACCGATGAGGCCCCATGGGGCCTCTTAAGCTGACCAGCCCTCAGGGCCATCGATGCTGTGCCTGCTTCGCCGCCACCACCTCCACCAAAGAGCCTGCCTTGCTCTTCCTCACAGTCCCATAAGCCACTGTACACCCACTTCTGATGCCCTGTTGAGAGCCAGGACAGGAAAGGGGGCAAGAGAGGCCAGGAAAGCAAGGGGTATTAATAAAGTTACAGAAAATCTAACCACACCCAAATATTTCATTTTTTTGGTCTAAGGCTGTGATTTTAGTCAAGTCGACAAAACCTGTAGCAAGTCAGTGATTATGAGTGCTCTTGCTGTTAGAAAAAATCAGAGTAATGTATTACAATGATACATGAAACGAATGTTTAAATACACAAGCCGGAGCCAAACAGAAGTAAACAAAACACGCTATTATACACTGATCTGGAGTAGCAGGTTGGGGTCTGAGATGGTAAGCTTTCCAGATTGTGTTCCATTTTATTACTTTGTCAGGTGCACTTCAGGAGCAATACTACATATGGTTAGATCAGTCAATCAAGAAAGTTCATTGTACTACTCAAGGGCCATGACAAATCCATTAAATGAATGAGCATAACAACAAAATAAAGACTTTCAGAAATATGAATAAATTAAAGTGTACTATGAACAGAAATTAAGCTTTAACTCTGACTCTCTAATGCAGTTTATAGCAATTTTCTCCTTTCCTGATTTTTTTATGCTAAATCAAACAAAGCAACTTTATGTGTCACATAATTATTACTATCACTTAAAAGAAAAAGAACTGTTTCTGTCAAGGAATTCCTGTTTTCCTACAATATCAAGCGGTTCAAGAATCTCTCTCTGGATTCAGTAAACAGAAGCCAGATAAGATGTAATGAATGATATCTTCAACTTGATATAAAGCACAAATATATAATCTACATTCAAGAGGTACCTTGCTATATTGCCTATCCAAAACAGTGCTTAGCATAACTTGAAATCACAACTCAATAAAGGCATTTCTTAAAGAGGATGGTCTCAATATAGACAGGTATCTAGTTCTATAGTGTTGTTTTCAAAAGAGGAAACCACTTAGAGAATTTAGTATTCTCAATTAATTGCAGATCTTTTCTAGAGTCTGTCCAAAATAACCAGTCTCTTAATTGTTTCTTATCCAGAGTATATATGGTATTTAGATAAGAAATATAATAGTTACATGCCAAATTATGGAGCCCTGACTTCCAGGTAGAGTTTTCATTCATTTCCAAATGGCAGAAAGCTGGAAAAAGTTCATTAGGGAGAAGAGCAATTTGTTCAGGGTACCGCAATTGAGCATGGGCCAATCTTGACCTGACGGATAGCCCTCCTGATTTCTGTGGACAAGGTTGCAGAGACTGAGGAAGGGAGAAAATGTTGATATTTCCAAAGAAAGAAATTTCCAAAATATTTATGGTAGTGCTGTCAGCCCCCCAAATTTCAGCCCCTTAAAGCATTTGTGCAACCACTTTACTGCAATAAACTTTCAAGGTAGGTTCAATCAGCTGCCCACGTTTGTTATGATAAAACTTCATTAATGCTGCAATGGTTTGCTTTGCCTTCAATTTTACTACCATACCATGCTCTTTCCATGAGAACAACTCATTAAAAAGGATACCCAAGTATCTAAATGAGTGAGTTTGTTCAATAACTTGCTGGTCTAGACATCATCTATACTTAGATCTACGACTGCCAAAAACACATGGTTAGCTAGAAAGAATCTTACAACTCCAAGCATCACCCCAGCCAGAAAATAACCTGGCTGCTTGAAGAGAGCCCTGCTTCTAGGGTTTGGAGATTTATTAATCAACTTCCATGTGGTTTCTAAGGATGATTCACCTTTTTCAGGGGAGTTCTGATTAAGACAGTTAACCTTATCCAAGTTAAATCAGCCCTCTCTGTCCAAGTTATATTTATTCAAATATAATATAGTCCATTGTGAATTCTTCCACTTTCTGAGGCTGTCTGAATTGGAGAATGAGAAATACGTAAGAGACAATGACCATTTTACTGTGTTTACTGTGAGCATCTGGATAAGCTGCATAGAAACATGTCTGATATATTTCAGGATCTTTTTTTGCTTAAAATGCCAGACTGGGTGAGCAATCCATTCCTAGATATCAGCAATAAGGAAACTTCACTCCAAAATGACATTGAGCTGAGGCTAAATTTTAAAAATCATCTGCTGCATACCTTGAACTGTGGAACAAAGTCAAGATGTCCTTTATTGTCTTCCCCACATCATATTTAGTAGAGCAAGGCTTCAGTACAGTTGTCCAGCTTCTTTCCAGACTGAAAATACCTGAATGCCGGAATCTAAGACTACTTCTTAATGACTTCCAGCTTGATGCTGAACAATTAATATGTCTGCACCAAGCACAGCCATCCCATTGAACTATGAAATCAATGTATTTACATATGAGACATACATTTAATTGAAAAACAGGAAATAAAGCGATTTGCAAAGTTAGGCTTCATCTGTGAAATACATACACTTGTTTAACTTTATAGTGCCAGATTGGTTGTTTTAAATTTGCAATAGAGGAGTAGACCTAATACAAAGAAAGAGGTGTGGGGGCACTAGGGTTGTCACCCAAGAGGAAAGCAGACAGCAGCCCAAAAAAGTTTGGGGATCAGTGTTCTAAATCCTACCATTCTGCTTTTGAATGATTCGTGTTTATGAGGCTGGCACTTCAGAATTTGCTTTAACTACCTTCTGTAAGCCATTACGTTTTTTCAGGTCAAGTTTTTCAGTCAGTATCCTTCATATCCACCCATCCTTCACAAGCATGAAACAGTCTGAAACATGCCAGATTAAGTAAAACACATTTTTAACTTTATGTTGAATAGATACTTCATACATCATATATACATAGATGTACACACACTATCGCATACACTTTTGAAGATAACTTAAGCTTTGATTTGTATTTTTGTAAAGCAAACATGTGTCTTCTCAGTGGGATAGCAGCCAAGTTTGCAAAAGACTATAATATCACAGCAACAACTACTACAAAGCTATCATTTTCTCCTAGAGGGATTTAAGGCCATTTCAAGTACAGATATCCCAAGCACCGAAGAACAGAATAAAAATAGTACAAATACAGTTTCATATTATATTTCATCATGTTGCATTTTCATTTTAATTGTTGCAAACCATACCAAGAGCTTTGGTTGCTGGGTGGGCATGGAAATTCAATAAATAAACTTTAATTTGATAGAAAATTAGTGAGATTCCACGTAAAAATCAAGCAAATTCAACAGGATCTATTTTAAGTCTTCTAAAACCAACTCCAGCCCATTAAATACCAAGGTGTGTGTGCCTGCATCCTTCTGTTTTGGCTTTCTCCCTCTCTCTGTGAATGTGCTTGCTGTCTCTGTGTGTAATATGTATGTGTTCTCTCAGTGTCCTTTCTTCTACTGCCCTAGTCACCATCCTTTGTTCCCTTTCATGCCCATGCTGCTCTGCTCTGTTCTCATGCTTCTCCACTTTCTAAACGCTTACATTTTCTTCCTGTCCTTCCTTAGAACAGTGGTGGTGTTGTAGTTTGGTAACTGCTTGGCAACTTCGCCTAATATCCACATCAGGCAGTCTGTTTGAGGGATTCTAAGATGGTGGCCACTTGCTATAGATTACAGTCAAGCAGATTCCATATAAAAGTGCTACTGTTTGGGTGAGGTCCAAGTGAAACATGCAGTGGTAGCAGCAAGTCTTGTGGGTATAGCAGCCTCTACTGGCACCATGGTGGAAACCAAATCCTACTGCAGCCAAAGAATATTCCCTATTTTTCCTCCTGGGTGGGCATTTAATTGTTACTTTACCACCTTCTATCAAGAAGCATTATTATGTAGAGATGCTCTGACTTTGTCCCCACTGAATCTGCAGGAACTGGGCCTACTTATCCCAAACTACAGCATTCCAACAGAAACTCCAAGCCCAGAAAATCCTGAGATACGCCAAAAGGCTGTTGCGAACCACATTACCTCTGATTCATGTGGGAGACAGTGAACAGGCATGGCCTGGGGAATGGAAAGTAACATAAGTAACATATGCCTATCATTCAATGCTAGCCCAAGAGTTGACCTAACTATGTTTTGTGGAAAAGGGAAGAGACGGATTCAGTTTGGAATCAACTTCTTGAGTGGTACTTCCTGTCTCTCATTAGCTGTTTCATTAACAAGGATTGTCTTTTTGACCTCTGCAATATTCCTGCTGCATCACAAAACCAGTCTAGCTGGCCCGCTTTACCATAATAAAATCTGTAGTTAGAAGCCTCTTGTCTTGATTTGTTTAGAAGGACAAAGGAGGGGCAAGCCTGCTGACAACAGACTCATGTATTACTTACGAAGGCACTTTACTTCCTAGACCTAATGATCTCAGTTTCACATATTTAGCTCCTTGTGTTTTGGGCAGAATCTGCTAACTTGGAACACTTTTACTAAACAGCAGCTTGTACACTGTGAAAATAAAGCCTATGTTACACCGGGAAACTATTCTACAAATATACATTAGAACTAAACTCCACAGCTATTCAATGTTCATGAAGGCTTGTTTCCTGACCACAGCAAAGTACTCTGGAGGCTATACATGTCTGCAGCAAACATAGTAATGCTAGAGAAAAATACTTTTAAATCCTTAACACCAGTCAAATCTTCCACTTTCTATTTACCATACAATCAATTATATCCTCCTCATTATCTGTCATCTACCTGGACAAACATCACTAAGACACTTCTCTCATCTGCTCTAACTATAGTATTCCCCAAACTTCTTTCTTCCTCGATTCCCTGCTAAATCTTGCCCACTCATTCCATCTATCTGTGTTCTACCCAAACCTGGAACTTTCTGACCTGATCTTCCTCACTGTTCTCCAACCACAATTCTCCCTCCTCTTATACCTCCCTTCACCTTTCCCTCTTCTCCACATTTCACTTAATTTGTCAACATGCTGTTGTTCTCACCCAACCTTCCAAATCGAGACAATTTTTCTTTTAACTCTTGTGAGGGGAAGATTTCAGGAAGCAGAAGGAAGCCATTTAACTCTTTCCTTCCCAATGTTATTTAATTGACAGGTAGCTTAACTGTTCAGATAGTTCTTTTTCACTTGTCTAATTGTTCTTTTAATGTTTTCATAGGTGGAAGCTCTTCTTACACATTTGTTCCTTTAAGTCACTCAGGGATTGTTCTTTACTCTTTACACACTGCCTCTGAGTAATGTCATAAAATCACAGTTTAATTCATCTCTCATATATATATATATATATATATATATATATATATATATATATATATAACCATGATCTTTCCCCCTTCAGCTTCACTGCCTACCCTTTCTTATACTATGTACTATAAATACTAAAGAACAAAGTATAGGATGAAAAGTCACTGAAATGATACCATTCTCTAATAAAAGTTAACAGTGATAACTATCTTACTTGTCTGAGCCAAATTCATATCTTCAGAGTACTTGACCTATAATTCCATGGCTTATATTATTTGCTTTCCACCTTCCCATTCCACCAAACACTTTTAAACATTGTTGCAACTTTCATGACCAATTTGTTATTTGCAGGATCTCTGTTTCCCTGGATTTAATGTTTGTTTTTACATTATAACTGAAAACATTGCTTATAAGATTGTTTTTAAAAATACAGTTATAAGTCGCAGCAACAAGAGATTGATCTCATATACAAGCAACATAATGCCTGACAAGGAACTTGCACGGGGTCTATGCAAACGTCAGGTGCATTAGAAAAACACTCCCAACAAGTGTTTTTCTTCAAAAGTTGCTATGGTCTTAAGCACATATAATTTATTCATCCATCCAATACTGAAACCCTTTCATGTTTTCAAGTATCTTTTATTTCTTTGTTCAAGGTATTGAAGTATGTATGCTTTTCTTAAAATGCCAAAGCCTTTGTTGGTGCCTCGTAGCACTAGTTATATCTTAAAACCAAAGCAAACCACACACACAAGCAAACAGCTGTAGGTAGCAAGAATACTCTGCAAGTGAGAATCATGGCACCCTATTAAATCCTATGTGTTTTGTATTTTTCTTTTCAAAGCAGCTGCTCAACACATTGTCTGTACATGCCTGTTGCCTTGCATGTCATTCCACATCAGAATACTGTGTCCTTTACTCCTACTGTCCTGTGCCAAAGTGAATTTCTTAAGGCAAGATGTATAAGAAATAATTTGTTTATACAAATATGGAGTTGCACTTAATTCAGCAGAAAGCAGTGCTAGATTGTATAATAGTTGCAATGAAGGCAGCAACAAAAGGAGACAAGAGCAAACCAGGTGAGGAAGAGTAAGAAAAGAGAGGAGACATCTAGTATTTTCCCAAAATGCAATAAATGTTAAATGACAACTTCAATTACCATGCTTGTGGAGTAAATAGTAATATGGTTACGATTTTGTTGCAGTCCAACATAAAAATAATATTTTCTCAGACTACTGTTGGGATTTGAATGCAACATTTAAATAAAGCTCAGTGAGTGGCACTGCCTAAAGCTAATTATTATACTAGCATTTGTTTAAGACTCAATATATGGATTGTTAACCAAGCTTTGCCCTCTAGAGGGTCATGATTTAATATATCTGCAAAGAGAGGAGTGGAACGAATAGAAATATTTAATATCTATTTTTGTTGTTCAGGTGCAGTTATTGCTTCCAGATAGAGGCAAGATGGCACAGTGTGGTTTCCTTTCTCCTCTTAAACCATCTCTTACTATACAGATCTGTTAGACCCCTTGCAGTCTGGCCACATCTTGAAGCTACCATCTAGCAGCAACATGGTAAATGGTCCTTTTCTCTGTGGTAGCACTTTTCCCTCTGGAATGACCTCAGCTTGGCAATGTGTCAGGTACTCATGATCATCTGTTTTTGATAATAATTAAAAACATACTTGTTTACCCTTGCTTTATCCAACTTGTTTACATGTTGCTGTACTTCCATAATGATGCAGTATTCTCTAATTCGCTGTAAAGTGCTCCAGGAATCTTAAATGAAAAATAGTTTATAGATCTCCTAATATAATAAGTACATAAATTACAAACAAGTGTATAAAAGGTAAAGGTTTTCCCTTGACATTAAGTCCACTCTAGGGGGCAGTGCTCATCTCCGTTTCCTAGTCGAGGGAGCCAGCGTTTGTCCACAGTCTCCGTGGTCATGTGGCCAGCATGACTAAACACCGAGGTGCACAGAACGCTGCTACCTGCCCACTGAAGTGGTACCTTTTTATCTACTTGCACTTGCATGCTTTCGAACTGCAAGGTTGGCAGGAGCTGGAACAGAGCAACGAGAACTCACCCTGTTGTGTGGATTCAAACTGGCGACCTTTTGATCAACCAGCACATCAGCACGGCGGTTTAAACCACGGCGCCACCTGCAGTCCCTTAAACAAGTGTATACACGTGCTTAATTGGCTTTGTGAAGGACACAGACATGCAAATAAGTCCTGCCCCCAGTGTCACTGCACAACTTGCTCTCAGGCAGACTTGGAAGTGCTGAGCACAAAAGCTGAATGAGCTTGCAGGAGGTCCATGCTCAGAAATACTAGTAAGGCATGGTTCATGATCATGGAATATCTGGAAATGCATCCAGCTTATAGAACCCCATACAAACCTTCACACCCAATGCACAAAAGTCCAAGCAGAAGCCAGATGTGCAGATGTGCCCTACATGTGATCCACTGAACATCTTTACAGGACTATTAATCCTACCTTCATAAAAGATATCCGTATCATTAATCAGAGTGAGAAAGAAAGATCATATCCAAACAATAGAAGACTTTCTGTGCTCTAATTATTTGCATGCACATTTAAAAAGCCAAAAATGCCATGCAATGTTGTGCTTTTATCAACAGAAGGCTCTTTGATTCTGTGGAGATTTGAGTCAAATGAAGGAGAAAGGTATTATCTCCCTTCTCTCCACAGCCCCATGCCTGCCCAGCCCATCTGTTCCACAGGGATGGGCGAATGCCTGACACAGGATGGGAGGAAGTGTATGTGCTGCAGGAAGAGGCAGGCAATGTGTGAACATGGCTTCCCTTTCATCTGTTCACAGAAGCCTCCATTGGTGGAAAGGCAGCACTTGATATAGCCCACTGTTTGTTACATCAGTTTCCTGTTCAGGCTCTTCCTATTTAGCTCAGGACTGTCGACCACCTTCTTCTTACCTCCTTGTAGAGCTCTTGCCACTTAATTCGGGTATCAGCTTGGCAAGCTGCCAACTGCAATGAGACTTGCTTGTACTAATGCAACATAGCATAACATATACTCCAAAGACATCATAGCACAGCGTATTTCTAGAAAGCATAATGCTTCCCAATATTAAAATAGACATCATTGCCTATTGTAACAATTCCAGACATGTCTTTTCACATAAACCCTAACCCTTTACTGTTGATTCAGAGCAACACAATAAGCCATGCATTCTGCATGCCTTTAATTTGTCCAGAAACAACATCAGGAGGGGAAACTCCTAGTGTCTAAGAATTGTAATTTAAGTCACAATACTATGCACAATCCTAAGGCTGGAGTATGCCGGAACTCATAGAATTTTTTCTGTGTGATATGCATAGAATCTTCCCCTTACAGGACAAAGCATGAATGATGAATTATTCTTTTTAAATCATGAGCCAAAGTGAGACCCTCACCTATCAGTGCACATAGCTCAAGCTAAAAAAGTAGTGAGTGAGCCATTCCACTTTGCTTTCCATACAAGGAATTAAAGTTTAAAATGTAACTCTTTTACCAAGGATATTCCTATACAAGAACAAATGGTGGATTCATCACTGGCTAATCTCTTAAATCAGAGTACAACTACAGCCAGTTTTCTGAACTGGCTATTTCCATCATCCCAAACTGAGCCCAAGAATATGAAGTACACTTTTTCTAATCCCGGAGGCACACCCCTGACTACTGCAAATTCCAATCTCCCACCCTTCTTTTAACACAAAGTCATTGCTTTCAAAAATCTAGAAAACATAGCAAAGAAATGTCAGACAGAGACTATATCCCTTCCCATATGTGTCCACCTGGCCCCTTCGATCATCACTGGAGGTCCTTCTCAAGGAGCCCCCTCCTCAGGAAATAAGGAGATAAGCTACAAGGAGAAGGACCTGCTCAGCAGTGGAACCTCGACTGATGAATTAGCTGCTCAGAGAGGTACACCTGACACCTTTTCTTTACTCTTTTCTGCACCAGGTGAAGATCTTTTTATTCACCCAATAGTTTAAAATGATTTTAATGCTTTTTAATACTTTACATCTCATTTTATAGTTTTGCTGCTGTGCTTTTTATTATGTCTCTTTTGGCAAAAAAAAAAAAAGAGAGAGCATATGAAGTTTTATAATGGTTTGGTTTTTCGATTGCTGGATTTTACTGTTATATTACATGTTAGTTTTAATATCACTTTAATGAGATAGGAGAAAAAAATCTCAATTAAAATAAATCAAACTGAGAGTGCATCTCAAGATTTACTGGCATACCTAGAATGGCATGACCATGAATTGCTCATACCATAGTTAATCTTGCAATTCCTTCCAAGGGAACAGATTAGACTAGAAGTAGAGTCGGAAAAGGCTATAAGGCCATCAACCACTGCTCCACTTTCACTTGTAGTCACACATCTGACTGCAAGACTACACCTTAGGAACCTTAGAAAAAGCATCTGTCATTCTCCATTTTAACTTAAGAATATATTTGGTAAACATCTTTACCAGCTGTTGCCCAATCATTCTTCATGCCTCACTTCCCATCCTTCATGTTTATCCCCACTGAATAAATTATCCTCTTTCTCAGATTTGTTGAAGTGAAGATATTGTTCCTGAAGAAATTGAACCTTAAAACTATATAGGAAGGGATATTCAAGTTTTCTAATGGCCTAGTATATACCAGCCAGAATGGAATCACATGAGTTTAACTTTTCATTTATATTTCTTTTTTAAAAATTATCAGTGAAAAAGCAATAAGAAATTACTAGCATCAACATGCCAATTTCTACTGTAATTGTAATCTGCTTCCATACAAAAGAATACAATATTTATTCCTTAACAAAATATGTGTTTCCCATAAAATTCTATTTTTGAGATCTCATTCCACAGGTTTTTGGTGCTCAGAGTAGTAGCTGTATCTTTAAGTAGGCCATCAACTGGAAGAGATTTAAAATTTATAGCTTTTGTTAGTAGCAGGCTTTACTGTATAGTACGTATGAGAAATATATAAAAGTATACACAACTTAAAACACGCACTACTTTGTAGAAAGTAGATTGCTACATAAACTGCATTGCTTAACTCAGAATTATTCTGGTATAAATATAAATAACTGTAGAAGACTTTAAAAAAGGAGATTCAGAGGAGACATGGATAGGAGCTTTCTATATCTCAACTTGTGGGTTCAATCTATATTCCAATTTTCAGGTCTACAACTTTAAAAGGTTCAGACTTAGACTCAACTACATCAATAATCCATAGATAATGAATCAGTAGGTGCAGATTAAATGGTACTTTATAATCCATGCCCCAAATCTCTTAAGTGTCAAAGAGCTTTTAAGCTTAAAACAATCAGCAAATTATTTTACTAAAATATATGTATCCGAGAGCATACTGAAATAGAGATACTAACTGCACAAACCAGTCTAAATGTTACTATTTGGAATGCTAAGTAAACACAATTAAAACACAAGTTATAGAGCTAATTTATCATACTTTGATGACATATGGAGAAATGTATGAAGTGAAAACCATAAAACCCAATAAGCTAAGTAGGTACAAGACACATATAGCCAATTTAGGAGCATTGAAAGACAGGATTAAACTTCAAGTCAGTCCAGCTGGTTGGTGATTTAAAAAGAGATGCTCTTGGTCAGGATATAGGCTTCCTTATACAGCATCTTTCCCATGCAATAAAGCTTTCTAATACTTGAAGTGCTAATGCTTTTGCCAAATGTACCTAACAAAAACTTGAAAGTGACCTTCCAAATCAGGAGAATTACTAAAGTATTTGTAACAGCAATTTGTAATAACACCACAGCAACTAAGAGACTGAGCTACAGTTCAGGATGTCTCTAGTTGAAGCCAAAAACCAAAAACTTACCAAATGGTCTTAGTCACTCTCTTCCATTCTCAGTCCCACATATGAAATATAGAACTGTTGCAAGTATAATGTATTATAACAGTCTAAAGTACCATATAATTGTAAGCAGTCTGATACTTAAAGTTAATATATTAGGGAAGTATGAGAGGGATTTCCATTTAAAATACATACATACATATATATATATATTAAATTATTATCATTATTCTAATGTCTATATTTTAATTTATGTGGTTTAATTTATTGTTGTAAGCCGCCCTGAGGCTTCGGCAAATGGGGCGGCATAAAAATGTTTTAATAAATAAATAAATAAAATCAAAGCAAGTCTTGATTGTTTTGTTTGGTAGCATTTTTAATTTCACTGAAGTCTCTGACTCAAAATACTTCTACCAAAGTACATGCCCAACACATATGGAAAGTGTACCTTTCCTGTGACACTCACAGATGATCTTTATTGCATTTATTGATCTGGTTTGCATGATCAGCACAACCAAACACCAGATTGCCAGCATACAACCTTACTGTCATGGCTTCTTGCACTGTCTGAACCTGAAAAAGGTGCTTACAACAGACCATGGATCCTAGATTTGTTAACCACTCCAACAAGCCATCCTTGCTCGATCTGGACATCAGAGAAAACCACTCCTGTGAGCAAGTATGCACAGGTGTGGTTAACAAGCCACTGCCACAGTGAACTACTCCACTGCCTTCATTGAGTCAAAAATATTGTCCTTCGGGAATTGCCAACTGATTTCCAAGTATACTTTTAATACTTAAGAAGACCCAGAGACCCATCAAATAATTCAATCAACAATTTATATAGCTTAGACATGAAGCCTTCCAACTTTAAGATAATTACAGTTAGTCAGTGGTCATGTAATTTCATGTTCATAGGCTGGAATAATCTTCAAATTTTGAACTGTATTTTATAACTACAGATAATTCATTCAATATTATATGTGTGTGCTAGCTATTAAGCAAGTTTGTTTAGTCAAGAGTTTTAAGTATTTATTGGTTCCCAAATTGATTTTCTATAAGCTTATGTATATGTTATTATATAACTTGTAAACTGACTTATATATGACCAAATCAAGATACAAACTGGTGCTAGAAAACTGGAAAACACGTCATTGGCAAACTAGAGAACGTTCTCTCCTTTAATGTCCCCAGTGTGAGGTAGGAATAGCAGTCATCCACACAGGGTTCAGCTGTCCAGGTAAACACTTCCAAAGCACAGACAGAGCTACCCACCTTGACTGCTGCCTCACATCTTTGTTTGAGAAAGGGACCTATTTGTGTCAATGAGAAATAAAGAAATGTTTTAAAGACCATACTGGAAAAAATGTTATTGATCATCTTATCCTATTTACAACTGGATAAGGTAGGAAAAAAATTAACAAGTTGAATATCTGCTACCTACTAACTATAATCAGGTTTTAAGAGCTACTTCTGATGTTTACTTAAGTAGTATGAAAGCCAATGCTCTGTTCTTTTCCTACACAAAATACCACAGTTCATCCAAAGATAGAAAGACAAGTATTCCCATCATGGAGAGATGGGATATGGGGGAAGAAACATATTATTCTCATAGAGTTCTGCTCCATGACGGGAACATTTGAGGAAGATTTAAGTCAGGCATGTATGCAGAAACAATGAAAAATTGTGCACACATTAACATAAAGGGCAGAAAATATACAAACAAAAACAGGCAATGCCTCAATCTAGAAAAATCATATGCAAGAGGCACATCTTTGAACAAAGGAGGGTCAAGAACCAGTGAGCCAAGAAGTTCAGACAAATGTACATCCCAAGAGCTCAGTTCAAAGATCAAGTACCAGAAAGACAAGCATGGCCAAAAGGATTGGTGCAGGTACCTAGTAAGACAGGGTCAGACTAGAGACATGCATGGAAGCAGGAAAAAACTGGAACTGGGCAAAGGTCAGGTAGGCATCAGGCAGGAGTGAGGAGGTAGGTGGGCGGGCAGGCAGGTGGGGGCAACCAGAAAACACAAGAATTCAGAAAGCTGCAACACAACAAAGCCACCAGAACAGCTCATGTTGCTGTAGCAAAGAGCAGCAGTGGAGTGAAGCCTTTTATGTAGCTCCCCAGCGATAAATGCCACACAGCTGTTCCCTACAAGGTGTTCCTCATTCTGCACGCACTTGCAGGGCAACTCTGGTTCTGAACCTGAGTCATTGTGCATTGTAACAAAATAAAAATGCTGCAGTACAATTAGAGGAAACAAAAACCAAGCTATAATAAATCAATAAATTTAAAGTTCTCACATCATCATTGCCAGATTAATTCTGTTTCCAAACTACACACTCACAGCATTAATTTATTTTAGTACTTTCAAAGAAAAGACAAAAACACCCCAGAAGTATTTTGTACTAAGCAGTTTTGTTTTTCTTTTAATTTCCGTCTTTCCTACAGAAAGAAGCCCTTGAAGATTTTCTGCTCAACTTCCTTTTCATTGTATAGATGCCAGCAATATATTTTTCACATCAGGGAATGAAACAACTTGCTACAACTCTTAGATTTGGAAGAGCAAAATGACATCTGTATCCTTTGTGATAAAACTTCTAGGTTTCAGCATTCTACAAAACTGCTGAGTGGATGCTATATTCCAGAAAAAGTCAGTCCACTGAAAGTGCAAGGAGACAATAGGGTTCATGTTTGGGTTTCAGACAAGAAATATTGAGAAATTAGTTCTCTGTGAATCCTACAATTAAATGACATTATTGACATAAAATAAGAGATCAGACTAAAG
Source organism: Varanus komodoensis (assembly GCF_004798865.1). Classification (NCBI taxonomy): domain Eukaryota; kingdom Metazoa; phylum Chordata; class Lepidosauria; order Squamata; family Varanidae; genus Varanus; species Varanus komodoensis. Next base: position 11,694,651 of record NW_025336346.1, read on the forward strand.
GCTTATCTAGTCCATTATTAATTTTGTTCCCACAACAGCCAGTCACGTCACTACAGGATGCCCACAACCAGGTGCGAACTAGCAGTCTGCTGCACAACATACTCAAACTGATATTCTGAGACATATTGACGTGGTTTGCATTATATCAAATGCGTAACTAGCCATGATGACTTGCCATGTCATTTGAACCCAGACTACTTCCAGCACCTTGGCTGCTGTTTCATTCCAACAACCCATGATAGGTTGTTCTGTTATCTGTAGCTAGATGACCATTGCAGGAAGTACGGAGCAAAGCAGTCAGCAAGATATGCAAAAAGTCCTTACCACCCTTGTCAAGGTCACCTGGACCATCACCAGTGAGAGTTTCCTTACAAGGGTATAAGTGGCAACTTTGAGGCAACTGTGACCCCCACCATGAGCACAAGCCCTTTCTCCTTTGATGTGGCTTTCCACCCTTTGCCCTATTTTTGTCAGGAATATCACAAAGAATGACTTCCAAATTGACAGCCAGTGACGGCCCTTCCAGAGGGCCCAGTTGCCCCATTGGAAGTCTTACTGTTTCTGGCCTCTTTTTTAAACAATTGCACCCAAAATATGAGCACTTTTTGGAATTTCTTATTAGCATACTTTCTGCTGCAGTTATGAAACTGTGGACACAAGTAGTTCTGTGGGTCCAAATATGGCAATACCTGCCTGGTCAATGTCCTAGGGCCAATTTTTTCTTTGTTTACCTTGACTCATACTTATGCAAAGTATTCCTCATGTGGCTGAAATACATATTTGTGAATTACTGGCAGCTTTAATTTTGGAGTTTTTGCTGTCTCCTTTTCAAAATAAAAATCAAATAATTTAGTGTCATCAGCAAATCTTGGTACTTCACTCCTAACTCCAGAAAATGTATAAACAAGTTAAAAAGCAACTGAGAGTAACACTACATAATCTATCCACATTTGAATAGAGAACTCCAGGAGTGAATGCTGACAGGACACAGGAGCTAAAAGATCATAATTCTTAAACAGGAGGTGGGCATTAGCATGCTCCCAAGAACTCCAACGTTTGTAAAAGTATACCCCCCTTTAAAACCTAAAGAGGAAAACAAAACACCCCAAAAGCAGACATGAACATGCCCAGTAGCCACTGTTGCAGGCAGCTGAAAAATGGAAAGCTTGGGGCATGGATAAGGTGGAGCTGAATTTGCTTTTTTCAGCTTATTAAGTCTATGGCAGCAGTGGAGAAACCTTTTCAGTCCAAGGGTTGAATTTCACTGTGAGGGGCGAGGGAACGACATCAGAAATTGCATTCCATCTGTGCACGTGATCAAAGACAAAGTTGGTGGGGCCTAAGTATACTTTTTACCTATTTTAATCCTATTGAGAAGCAAGCAGGGCAAGCTTTTAAAAATATCGATTCAGAGGTAAGCAACACTGGATAACTCAGGAGTATTTCAAACAGCATTCTCACTGCCAAGCCCCTGCATGTGCTCCCACAGGTAAGCAGGACAAAAGTAAACAGGACTGAATCACTAAGCAATTTCCTTCCCAGGCTCTGCCTCTTCTACCATCTGGGGAAAAGTCTTTAACTTTTATCAGCAGCCAAATGGAGATAAGAGCTTTCCTCTGCTGGAATAAGTGTAGCCTTGGAATAGAACAAAAAGGCTTGTAGGCTGGGCGGGGAAACCCTTGTTTAGTCCATTGTTCAGAGGTTTCCTATGCCCTTTTTACAGTTTTATGGAGAAAGGTTTGTCCTACCTACAGTTTTATGGAGAATTGGAGCATTCAGGCAAGGATGGCAAAATCTGTGTAATCAAATACCTATCAATTTGGAAGTAGTTTCTGCAGCTTGGAATAAAGCAGTGCTTTCTCCAGACTTGGGAAACTCCCTAGGTATTCAGAAATAAATAAGCCTGAAAATTAAGGGAGACATCTTTATAGTGAATATCCCAGATAAGAGATTACAGTGGTGGAGGATGGCATGCTGTGAGACCATGAATACAAGTTTCTGATACAAGGAGGGCTTAGGAGCAGAAAAGTTTTTTTTTTTTTCATTTTTTCAATCATCTGAACTGCTTCTCTCACTACATGCTTTTCAATATTCACTAAAATTTGCTAATAAGTTACAGCGGGCCCTTAAAAGGGTAGTACTATCTTTCTAAGGTCAGATTGCAACTTGATGGCCTGCTGAATTAATTCCTAATGCCTTGTTTTGCCAGATTCTACATTTCTCAGAAGTATTCTCCATACCATTTTAGATCTGCAGTGTGAAGCTTGTGTATTGCTTTCCTGCACAGTTTCAAATTGCAGTTTTTGAGTTTATAATGAAACTCATTAGCAAGCCTTGTAGTCATTTAAATTGTGCACCTCTGATTTGCCCCTTGCTATTTATTAATGACCAGCTTCAGAACTTGAAAGCCTGGACTGCAGCCATAGATGCCAAATCCAGCTGGTAACTGCTAGTCAGGAAATGCACAATCTGGCACTCATTGCTATAATAAACCATGAACACAACAGGAAGAAAGTAATTATCTTTTGATGGACTGAGAAGTCAAAAAGGTAAACAAGTTGTACTGGATACAAATTTTCTGCTTATGCTACTGATCCCATCCTATCAGCTACATAGAAAATTACTATGGAAATATCTGTTCATATTGTCTTGGTATAGAAAAATAAATTTAGTGCCCAGGGCCTTTTGCTGCCTTCATATCTCTCAAACATACAGATCTAGCACATGTATGACACTGCCTCTGAATAGGGTGAATAGATGTTTAGAGACTAATATACAGTCTGAATTCTTAATTTTTGGAGATAAAACTACATATTGGACCACAATGGACCAGATCTCCTGACAGGACAGTCCACTGTCCAGTGTGAGTGGCAGAGAGCAGGACAGCTGCCTGTAGGGTGACAGCTACTTCCACTTTGATTCAGCAACCTACAAGTGCCTCCTTCATAGGCTGCTTAGCGGGTTGGCTAAATGCAACGTGGGGCTGAACAGCCAAGCATTCAGTCCAGCACAAATCATGATTAATGTCATATAGTTGCAGTTTTATCTTTTCTCCATTAGCTTATGTAAGTGTTCCTCTGATCGTATGCTACCCAGGTAGCATTACTGGGTTGGTTATAATCTCAAAAGTGAATAAATGAATAGTGTGTGTGGGAGGCAGAACTGAGAAATTTAGCTTCCCTGGACATGTGGAATTAATTGCACAATTCTTGGTATCTCAGCCACTGTTAAGAATGACACCACAGCAACAGCAGCTGCAATGTAATGCCATCGATCGAAATACAGACAAATACAGTATTTTCCATGGCATATTAACTACAGCTTATTTATATACATATGGATTATAGTTTATAGATTAAATATGTTACAGACACCATTTATTTTAAGTACTAGGAAGTCCTTCACAATGAGTCAATTTTCATTTTATTTGTAATTATTGTTAAAGTAGATGATCAGATAGCAAGGTTCAGAGCAAATGGCTTTAATAGGGAAAAATCAGCATTCAGTCATTTTGCCTGTGTGAAGACAATCTATGGTGTTCCTGGTAACAGTGCAATCACATGCACATTCACCCAAAGGTTACACAATCTACTTAGATTAGTTTGCACAGGATGAGCCTAAATGAGTGTCATTCATGCGACCCTCTTAGCTAGCTGCCAGAGTCACTGAAATACAACTGTTTCACTTTTGGAATACAGTGTGCCAAATGGATCTGTACATACTTCTGCACATTTTAGGTACTCCAATAGAGTCTCCAACTTATGGTGACCCCATGATGAAAGCCCTCCCAACTGTCTTGTCCATGACAGCACTGTTTTGCTCTTCCAAATTCAAGCCTGTCATTTCCTTTATGGATTCAAACCATCTCATACTGGGTCTTCCTTTTCTGCTTCGGTCTTTGACTTTTCCTAGCATGATTGTCTTGCTTTCTCATGATGCATCTGAAGTACGACAGCCTCAGTGTTGTCATTTTTGCTTCTAGGGAAAGGTCTGGCTTGATTTGATCTAGGACACGCTTGCTTGCCTTACTGTTGGACAAGAGTATTCGCAAGGCTCTTCTCCAACACCACATTTCAAATGCATCCTTTTTTCCCTGACAGCTTTCTTCACTTTCCAGTTTTCTCACCCTTACAGTGTGATTGGATCATCAATGGTTTGGATGATCTTGACCTCACTAGTCAATAAAACATCCCTACATTTCATTATCTTTTCTGGTTGTTTTTGCTGCCCTTCCAAAGCTCAGTCTTCTTCAAATTTCTTGGATAAAGTCTCCTTTTGAATTGATGACTGACCTCGGAACAGTCTCTTGCTCAAGGTGCAAGAGACAGACCCACTTGGTGCTCTCACCTTTCAATTTTCTTGAAAATTACCAACAGTACTTTGCTCCCTTTGACAGCTTGAGACTTACAAGGAAATTGATAAGACAAGACTATACATATTAGGCCGCTGTACCTGCACACCTGCAAAAGACATAGTCACTATCATCACCATCTTAAAAGAACTGCAAAGACAGCTGTGCAATTTTTGAGGCTAAAGAAGAAATAAAAGGAAAACACAGTCCTATCTGCATACTCCTGAAGCACCAAAGCAAGAGATGAGTTTCACCATGGAGAGATCCGCACTGGAAGACCAAAGGAAAAGGTGTGAAGAGTGAGTCACAGTAAGCCTGCTTGTCTATCAGGCATACAGTGGGCTATGCAGGTGGCTTACTATGATATACAAGCATAGCCAGTGTATCTTTTATCAGGAATGGTTAACTGAAAGTCTGTGGGCCAAATCTACCCCTACAGAGCAAGTTGTCCTCATGATCCTGCCAAATTTTAATCAAATAGTGGAAAAACATTGGTCACAATTTCTCTTCTATGGCTATTAAATGTTTCTGAGTTCTAAGGAAAAGCGTTTCACATACTGTTATATTTCTTTTGGATTTTGTATGTTAATCCTCCAGCTAGGTCTAAAGCATATCCTCCAAAAATAGAAACCTCTTACTATTAGATAGCATTCCCTTTTACTGGACATAAAAGGTAGATTTGTGAGACAAATATACACACAATTCTCACAGATCACCTTCTAGCAAACTGACTGCTATTGAGAATACAAAGGTCAGACATCCCTAAGCCACAGTCTCCCTGCACAGGTGAAAAGCTGCTTAACTTGACATTTATTAGAATTGATTTTCCAAATAAAATAAGTCTCCATTAAAATGCTTAGGGTAAAATTAAGGTAAAATGCTGAATTGACCAAAAAAGTGTATTTATACTTTGAAGTAATAACTATGCAATAAATACTCCTTAAAATGAGAAAAATCTTATGAATCCTGATCATAATCTTTACATCACACAGCATGCTAAGTTTTTACAGAGGTAAATATTTCAGCACTGGTAATTTGCTAATTTCAGGGATATAATAACAGATATGGTAATCTGAATTAGATATCAACAGTCAGATAACCCATGAAAAACTATGAAGAATTTTGTAATGTTATGCCTTGAAGTCTAACAAATATATAATGCTATAACATTTTATGAATTAGAGCCCAATTCATGAAACACTTTAAGTAAAATGTGTGTGTGTGTGAAAACATACTTTATATCCAGCACTGGGGTTTGGATAAAACTTTGGAAGCACACATGGCTAGATGGAACAATGCGGATCCACAGCTAGGTGGATCTACAGCTGGGTACAGAATCAGACTCAATTGAGTCTGATCATTGAGTGCTCATCAGCAACATTTCTCAAACTAGTGAGAGGTAACTAGTGAGGTACTGCAGGGTTCAGTCCTGGGCCCAGTGTTCTTCAACACTTTCATTAATGACCTAGATGAGGAATTACAGACAACAATTATCAAATATGCAGATGATGCAAAACTGGGTGAGATAGCTAATACCCTGGAAGACAAAAAGGAGACTCAAGGTGATCTGGACAGATTGGAGCACTGGGCTGAAAACAACAGAATGAAATTCAAGGACAATGCCAAGTTCTGTACCTAGGAAAAAGAAACCAAACGCATTGTTACAAGATGGGGAATACTTGACTCAGCAGTACTGAATCCATATATGCCGTCCTGTCCCTTGAGATCGGCGGCAGAGGCCCTTCTCTGGGAACCCTCCGTGAAGGATATTAGGAGGGTGAGTACTCGGAGGAGGGCTTTCTCTGTGGTGGCGCCCCACCTGTGGAATGCGCTCCCCAGAGAGGTCCGCCTGGCGCTGTCATTTGTTTTTTGGCGCCAGGCCAAGACATTTTTATTTAAACGCTATTTTAATTGTTAAGGTTTATTTGTTGATTTTAAACTGACCAGGCTGTTTCCACTATTGAATGTATTTTATTTATTCTATTATTTATTTATTTGTATTTATATGCGGGATTTTAATGATTGTAAGCCGCCCCGAGGCTTATGCGATGAGTGTGGCATATAAGCTGTCTAAATAAATAATACTGCAAGTGAGAAGAATCTTGGAATTGTTGCAGATCACAAGCCGAATATGAGTCAACAATATGATGTGGCTACAAAAAGGACAAATGGAAATCCTGTGTCTTTGTCAAATTGGATAAGGAACAAGTGTGCCAGGAACCATCTGTGTCCTGTACAGCAACCTGCACTTTCTTTACAAGTTCTTATCTTCTATCCTGACCATCTAAGCTCTGTTTCTATACCCCTTATCACTTTTGCTTGCTTCTGTCACACTGAACTTGGCCAAACAGTATGCCAGCAAAGGCAGAGAGAGTAGAAAAACTAGCAGGTGTCTTATCTAGATAGATGGGAACAGCTGGCAGGCTTCCTTGAAAATCCGAGAGCAAAATGGCAGAGATGATGAGGAAAAGTATCAGTCACAGCAGATGCATAAGAAACCTGGAGCTATTGCCTTGTGCACTTTGCAAAGGTGCTTTAAACAAAAATATCTACTTATACAAAAGCCATGAATATATTCTATTTCATTCGCCAACAAACCCGTTAAAATAATTATAATAGAGCAAGAGTTTTCCTATTAAGCTATTTAAGCAGAACAATTCCCTCTAAATATGCACTTTAGAAGAAGCCTGGATTAAATTCTAATGTATTAGTTACACTTAACCCTCAAAAAGTGCTACCAAAACACTGGTGGGGAAAATATTTGGGTTGTAAAAGAGAAAAAATAGCTGATTTAGTTTCAAAGTATTACAGTAGCCAAAGAAAAGTAGAAAGCATTGCTACAGTCTACTGTACAGGACGTCTGTACTTGTTTGTGTGTATTTTAAATTACTTTGAGTTTTAAGGAAGCCAAATATTCTCTTCATTTTTCAGTATTTTGGTCCTAGTGTAGGAGGGGATGGAAGATTGGGGTCATGGATACTATTGCAGGCATTTCATATTAGGGATGTTAGTAAAGTCTGTAATAGATTCAAATCAGTGCAGCTTTCTATGAATCCAACCTGTGAAATTTCACAGCAGACCTGTTTTTGCCAAGGAACAGAGATTCCAAGTACTTGAAGGGCAGTGTTTCACTTTGAGATGGGGCAGGTTTGTGCCAATACACACTAGTTAATACAAATTAGTGCAAATGAAACAAAATTATGGTAAAACAAATCTAGTTCTGCAAGTGAGCATATGATGGAATGAAAGACATCTGACAACCTATCAAACACAGAACAAAATTGGAACCTACTTTACATAAAATCCATGCAGGATATTAATTCAAATTAGTCTCCTCCAGTCTGTTGCCTTCCAGATTTTTTGGAGTTTAACTCCCATCAGCCTAGGTATCATGGCCAATGGTCAGGAATGCTGAGAGCTAAATTGAAAACATCTGAAGAAAAACAGGTTAGGGAAAGCTGATGTAAGTGTTCTCCTCCTTAATGGAAGCTCTAACTATTTAGATATAATTTTCAAAGGCAGACACACCACTGATATTTGATTCTTGCCTTTAACAAGTCATAGAGTTCATAGCAAAGGAGGGGCATTAACTCAGCTCTAGTACACACAGCTTTATTCAGCCATAAAAACTGTTAGCTCTGACTAAAGACAATTATACAGTATAAGAAGCTATTAGAACAAAGAGGAATCATAGAATTATAGAATAGCACAGTCTGAAGGGACAAGAAGGCCATCAGGTCCAAACAATCTCTGCATCTTGAATGCCCCTAGTATGGGAGAGCCCACAACCTTCCTAAGTAATTGGTTCCATTGTCATGCTCTGACAGTCAGAAAGTTCTTCTTGAAGTTCAGCCAGAATGTGGTTTCCTGTAACTTGAGCCCATTATTCCATGTCCAGCACTATAATCAAAATGTGATACTTGCCTTCCTCCATGTGACAAGGTTTCAAGTACTTGTAGAGTGCTATTATAGCTCCCCTAAGTCTTTTCTTTTGCCGGCTAAACATGTCCAGTTTTTTCACTCTTTCCTCACAGAACTCTGTTTCCCGTCAATGGATCATCCTTGTTGCCTTCCTTGAACCTTTCCAGTTTGTCTGCATCTTTCATAAACTATAGTGCCCAGAACTGGATGCAGTACTTCAGATAAGGTATAACTAGTTCTGAATACAGGAGAATTAATACTTCATGATTTGGATGTAAAACTTCTATCAACGCACCCCAAAACAGCATTTGCCTTTTTAGCAACCGCATCACACTGCTGATTCCTATTCAACTTGTGATCTGCAAGAAGATCCTTTGCATTTGTAGTTTTGCTGAGCCAAGTATACCCCATCTTATAAGAAAAAATAGTAATAAAGAATTTAGTACTGCTGCCATTTGGTTTGAAAACATTTCCCTTGCTTAATGTGCCACACTGGGAGTGCCTCATGTGTCCCAGGTCCAGGGACTCATTTCAGTGCATGGCTGCTTTTGTCAGTAAGCAGAGGGAATCCAAGACTCCACAATCTGAGCTAAGTTCATGGCCAGAGGTTTTCTACCTTTGTCCTAGGACTCCTACCATTCTTAGGACAGGTATTTGGAACAAGGTTGTTTGGAGCCATAAGGTGATGATCATCGAAGTCTAGTCATCTTTCATAAGTCTTGTCTCTGGTAGCTTTTGTACGAAATCTCCCCATAAGATGAAAGCAAGTCAAACTGTTCTTTTTTTCCTTGTAACTTTACATTCTGGACAATTCAACAAGCAAAGTCATTGCTCAGATACCCAAGAAGCAATAACTACCATAAGCTCACACAATAATATTAATGGAACAGAGGGATCATTTATCTAACCAAGAATCTCACCTTCATAGTGACAAGCTCGAGACATTACAAGTATTGGATAGCACAAGAAGATCAATTATAAAACTGCTCTTGTGCAGTTATCCACCTCCGCTCCTGTAGGACTGAGGAATACTACAAGCCCTGGAGACTATTTACTTATATCTATCTCAGGAACTACACATTAAGAATACATAAAAAATAAAATATGGTTCTTGTATACCCTGACAGTTTTATCTTATATTTTATGATTTTATTATACGTTTAATTATTGCTTAGTATCAACCATACATTATGTTTTTAAGGTACATGCAATTGTACCTAATATATATTTATATAAATATGCATTTCATATTTAATATGCAAATTACAAAACACATTTAATAATAAAGTATCTCCCACCTATATAAGTTTAGTGTAACTAAATCAGATAACTGAAAATACAATCAAGTTTCAGATATATTGCTTTAAGTTTTTTTTATTATCACTTTATACCCCCAAATTTAATAAAAGTTGCTGTGAAAAAATCCACTTAGAAGATACTGAAATGTAGTAGGTAGTAATATACCTAGTAATATATAGTAAAGTAATACTAATACAAATGATCTATTTGCTTTCAAGACCATTATTTTCTTATATAAATTACAGGCACAGTCCATACCAGTACTAAAACAGAAGAAAGGATAAAAGCTTCCAGTTAACCTAGCTGGGGTCCCAGTCTAGACTGGAGGTCTGATGTCAAAGGGAGTACTTCTGCACTTAATGGCAAATGTATATTTAAAAGTACATTTGCACTTAATGGCACCATCTCTAGTTGTATTCCAAAATACATGTGTATTTAACGTCTTCTGAGTCCTAAAGAGCAAGCTTATAGACACTGTTGTTCCTGGGATAGTTTCTTTTATTACTTGATAACCTAGAAGTGATATATTGCTATCAAAGTTGTAGCCCTCATTGTGATTACACTCAGGTAGTTATTATGCTGGGAAGCAAGGAGTCCATCTTTCCCACTTTCCCCCACACTTTCCAACCACAGTCTTTTTTGCCTGTTCCCCTGTAATATGAAAAGGCTACTTTTCAACGACTTGAATGATTCTGGAACAGCCATTTGGGCAGCCGTCTGAGTGGGATGGTGTAAATTGGTGTCCAACAACAGGAGAGGGTTGGACCTGATGGCCCCTTCCAACTCTACTATTCTATGCTTCTCTTCACAATTACACTGTAGAAACAGTTGTCCTGAGCAGTGTTCTCCATAACTTAGGAGCAAAATTGACACTTCACCTTAAACCTCTTACAGTACACTTCCTGTTAAACTTGTTAGGCTAAAAATTAAGTGTTATTATTTCTAACAGTTTCTGGTCTCAGTGAAATGAAAAAAAAAGTTAATTTTTACTATTAACTCCTTTCAATGCATGAAGGAAAAAGTTGAAATTGGAAGCAATACAGTTGACTACACTTCAGTGTACTTCCCAGCTGTATAGTAAATGCTGTCTGTCCTTATAATCCAGCAGGGATTCTAAATCTCATTAACTGAAAATATATTTTACTAGATTTTTTTAAAGTATTGCTTTGCTGAAAGAGAAACTATTCAAGTTAGGCTTCTAAGGAGGATAACAAAAGCAGGAACATCACAAACCACTATCACTATTTTCTATTTTATTTCATGCTGAAAACAAAAGAATTGCTAAGAAACTACATTAGATAAGCTTTTGCACATCCTTACTGCTAGTTTCTCATAAGAATAAGAAAAATACTTCAAAAAGCATAATTTATACACATTAATGTGTATTGATTAAGTTAATATGTATATCGTAAGACTATATCTAAGGTTCTGGACCAGGTAATGCTACAGGTCCTTTCTAACATAAGCTCACTACTGGCCAGAATTCCTTTACTTGAAATGCAGGTATCTTTATTAATCTAGTTTTGCTCCTTTTCTCCTCTCACAGAAAAGCCTTAGTTTTCATTCCCATGGTCCATGGAGCATTTGATCCTCTTTCACAAAATAAGCTTGCTCTTTTCATGGCCATTAATATTGTTTAAGATATATGAAGTTAATCCATTCCAGAGTCCACACACACACACACACACACACACACACACACACACACAAAGAGAGAGAGAGAGAGAGAGAGAGAGAGAGAGAGAGAGAGAGAGAGAGAATGTGATGTAATACAAAGTATATGCATGCACCCTGTCCAATATGTTGTGATTAATCCAATCACAAATGATGTGCACATTTTGCCTACCACTCCCTTTTCCAACTTAGTGCCCTCCAGTTGTCTTGTACTTCAGCTCCCATGAGTCCCAGCCAGTTTGGCCAATTGTTGCAAATGCTGGGATTTGTAGCCAAAATCACCTGGAGGACACCAGGCTGACAAAGTCTAGCCTAGTGTTTCATATCACGGTCAGCTAGTTCTAACAAGAACCCTTGGTGTTCCTAAGTATTCCCTGTATACTATTAGTATGACATCGTGCTACCTTCACAAGAGTGCACTGGCATGATGCTACTGCAACACCTTTTTCAATGGCATCACCCCCAAATGCATTTACTATTATTTATCATTTCCTGCCAGCCTCTTCTCTTTTGCAAAAAGAAGCTCAAGAAATGCTTGTATTTTAACAGATAAACTAAATAAATGAGTATACTCACTGAACAGAGGCAAAAACGTTGACCAGACTGAAATAGAGCAAAGGTACAACTGCATCTACAATACAATGCCAAAAAACCAGTTTCATGGAAAGAACATCCAGATTTGTTAATATAGTTGGTAGGGGGTCTGGAAACCGGCTGTGTTTACAGTGTTGCACACATAGTTTCCAGAATTGGCAGAATAACCTGCAGCAAATTGGCAGCATCCGAAGTACAAATTAGTACAAATAAGCATTTGGCCTGAAAAACAGGGTGAAATCCAAAGGAAGAAAAAACAATTTTCATTTTTCTCCATGAACTGAGAAAAGTACCAGACAAAAAGATATGAATATTGACGACTATGGTTATGTTCAACTGCAAATATTTATGGAAAGAATTCTTAAGATGTTTTGTATAGTGCCTAGTTTAAGAATAGCTAATAATGATAAAAACAACAGGATGGCTAGATACTATACTATGTTCCTCATGCAACCTTAATTATGGCCCACTATTATAAGTTGCATGACGCAGATACAAGCCACCATTTACATTCTGAATGCAGTGAAGGAAAGAAGTGAATACATCAGTCTTCCCTGAGCCTGCTGCCTGCCCCCATCAGAGATGTTGGAGCACAACTCATAGCATTCCTAACCATTGGCCATGCTAGCTGGCACTGATGGTGACTGAAGTCCAAGCATTTGGAACACACCAGTTTGAGGTTAGAATTCCATAACAGGATATGTTAAATACCTGTGCATTCTTGCACTGAAGGAAACATCATGATAACACCAGCCTTTGAATAGCTTCTTAATCGTATAACTCTCTTGGGTATATATTACTAGTATTTAGAAAGACACACTTAGGATACAATCCAATCAGGATGCCCTGAATACTCTGAATTTGAAGGATTATAGGCATCCTATGCAGAAGAGAAGAAGTGCAGAAGTGAAGGTCCCTTTAGCATCCTCCTCCACTGCAAAACACTTAAATGGCTGGTGTGGACTGTCTAAGTGTGGTGCCTTGGAGCAGGACAGCAAGGAACTGAGGCACTACCAGGATACACAGCACCATTATCCTTCCCCCAATTCCTATCCTCTCACCACCTTCAAAAAAAAAACCTCCAAGGTTGCTCTTGCAGCCACAGTTTGCTCAGTTTCTCCCACAATGGCTGCGCAGCCATAGAACTCTGATCCCTTACTGTGGAATGATTTTACAACTTTGTACCCGGGGATCTGAGAGATCCTGTGGCAGTCTAGATGCTGCCTAGTAGCCAGAGGAAAGCTCTTACCAGTGTTCAAAGTCTCAGATAATGCAAAAAACTAGCTAGGAGTTTTAGGCAAGGGATTTCCCCCCCTTTTCTTAAAAAATGAAACAACACCACACAAAAGCATGGTAATGGCTTTATATACTCAAACAATAAAATTAAATTCTTAAAACTTCAACTTTCTTCATGGAATAACACACTGATCAGGAAAACATATCCTTTAAGCAACAGTAAAAATGCAGCTATCAGCAGTGTTCATGAGGACTATAGGTTTGCAAAAGCAACCCAAATACTACTTGTATCAATCTATCATGAGAGTTTGCTTGACACTGACACTAATTTGAGTACAAGGGATAAAAAATAGAAGTACAGTTGACAAGAATTAACAATGTCACCTGAAGAACAATGGATCCTGTATTCAGGAATACTATCCTGCTTTCTATGGCCCATCGTGCTCATCTATTTACATATTTACAAGACTGGTAAATAATACATGAAGATTTTGGAACAGTGAACAATAAAAGATAGAACAATAAAGTAGTAAATACACTAAAATAACCAGGATACCATGGGCTGGTTAGTTCAGGAAAATATTTTCAGGAAGAACCAAAAACGATACAACGATGGCACTTGCCTGACCTCCAGAGGCAGAGAGCTCCACAGAAAGAAAGCCAGTTGAGCCACAGGTCCATGTGAAACCACTAGAACTATGCCATCTGTGGACCTCGGTAGGCAGGATGATTGATACGAGAGAACTGGCAAGAAATCTCAGAAACTTGAGGACTACTCCAAATTTCCTAATGATTACTCAATGAGTCATTAGATCTTAAATAACTTCGCAAACATGATGCTACCTGCAGAATCCCATTGCTCAGTTACCAAGGGGTCAAAAAAAGTCACAGAATGTTGAAAGCAATTCTGCCTCTACGATTGTAACCACTATAACACAGTGCCTCCAATACACAATCTGTGAAGTTAAGAGAACATCCTGGTGGATGCTGTTACAAGCTAAGGAGAGACCAAGCAGCATTATCAGATTCACATTTTCCCTGTCCCTCTCCTGTTAAAGGTCATCCAACAGGGACACCAAACCTGAATCAGTCCAATATGAGGCCAAAATTTGAAGAATAATAGGTCTACATCAATTCTCCCTGCAGCTTTATGCATAGACCCTCTCAGATGCTTTCCATAAAAAAGCATGTTTGCAACTGCATGGTATCTGTCAAGTACCTTTAACTTCTTCAGAAGCAGTCACATTAAGAACTATCTTAAAGTGAGGACTATCCAATCACATCGAAATGCATTTACCATTATTCCCTGGACTCACTCAGTCATATTGCTTTGGTTAGTTTTTATTAGCCAAGATGGACAAGGACTGAGAGGGCATGAAGTTGGTCACACTGCTGCTGGAACCTTATTCACATCATCAAGCCACAGCAACTGAGACTGATTCAACAAAATCAGGCAGATGGTGATATCATACACCTTGACTGAAATTGTGCTAGCCACCACATCAACTTTTGCCTTGCAGACAAGCAATTTTGTCATCAACACGCAATGAAAATGATCCCTGGGTCTTTGAGTGATCAGATCCCATTTGCTGGAGGGAGTTTGTTCCATTTGCTCCTGGACCTCCTGAAAAAACTCTGCTGAAGGGCTACTGAGGGATGCAATATAAAGTAAAATTTCTTTGTTGCTGACACCATTATGCAATAGACACAGTTATTTTATTTTATTTATTATTTATTTAAAACATTTTTATGCCGCCCCCATCGCAACAAAGCCTTGGGGCGGCTTACAAACAAAACCAAAGTTATAACAATAAAAATATTAAAACCCCGGTGCATCTCGGCTTAAAAATTTTAAAAACCTACACAATAAATTAACACTTAAAATAAGTTTGAAATAAAAAGTTCTTAGCCTGGCGCCGAAAAACAAATAACGACGGCGCCAGGCAGACCTCTCTGGGGAGCGCATTCCATAGGTGGGGCGCCACCACAGAGAAGGCCCTCCTCTGGGTACTCACCCTCCTAA
>NW_025336346.1:11709848-11924653 GCF_004798865.1 Varanus komodoensis
GCCTGGCGCCGTCGTTATTTGTTTTTCGGCGCCAGGCAGACCTCTCTGGGGAGCGCATTCCATAGGTGGGGCGCCACCACAGAGAAGGCCCTCCTCTGGGTACTCACCCTCCTAATATCATTCACAGAGGGTTCCCGGAGAAGGGCATCTGTTGCTGATCTCAAGGGGCGGGAGGGCATATATGGATGCAAGCGTTCCTTTAGATACCCAGGACCCAAGCCATGGAGGGCTTTATAGGTCATAACCAACACTTGAATTGGGCCCGGACTTCAATCGGGAGCCAGTGGAGCTGATGGAGAACTGGGGTTATATGAGAACAATGCCCAGTCCCTGTCAGCAGCCTGGCAGCTCTATTCTGCACCAACTGAAGTATCTGGACCGTCTTCAAGGGTAGCCCCACGTAGAGCACATTGCAGAAATCTAATCCGGAAGTTACCAATGCATGTGTCACTGTCACCAGGCAGTCGTTCTCTAGGAAGGGACGCAGCTGATGGATCAGCCGAAGCTGAAGGAAAGCGCTCCTCACCACCGCCGTCACCTGAGTTTCTAAAGACAGCTCAGGGTCGAGGAGCACTCCTAAGCTGCGAACCCTGTCACTCAGAGGGAGTGCAACCCCATTTAGGACAAGACCCAAGTCCCCCATCCCGAGGCCTGAACCACCCACCAACAGGACCTCCGTCTTGTCTGGATTGAGCTTCAGTTTATTGGCCCTCATCCAGCCCATTACCTCGGCCAGGCACCAGTTCAGTACAGCCACTGCCTCATCTGGATTGATGGAAAACGAGAGGTAGAGCTGGGTATCATCAGCGTACTGATGATTCCACAGCCCACACCTCCTGATGACCTCTCCCAGCGGTTTCATGTAGATGTTGATTAGCAAGGGGGACAAAATGGATCCCTGCGGAACTCCATGGCATAACTGTCATGGCGCAGAGCCATAGTCCCCCAACACCACCTTCTGAAATCGGCCATTGAGATAGGAGCGGAACCACCACCACGCGGTGCCTCCCAATCCCGCTAGCCTGTCCAGAAGGATACCATGGTCGATGGTATCGAAAGCCGCTGAGAGGTCCAGGAGAACCAACAGGGACGCACTCCGCCTGTCCTTCTCCCAGCACAGGTCATCATACAGGGCAACCAAGGCAGATTCAGTGCCGTACCCGGGTCTGAAGTCGGACTGAAATGGGTCCAGATAATCAGTTTCATCCAAGAATGCTTGGAGTTGTCCCGCCACCACCCGCTCTAGCACCTTGCCCAGAAACGGGATGTTGGCCACCGGTCTATAATTGGCGGCCACCTCTGGATCCAGGGATGCCTTCTTTAGGACTGGTCGGACTACCGCCTCTTTTAAAGAGGAAGGTACCCGACCATCTCTTAAAGAGGCATTGACCACCTCCAGGATCCAGGTGCCAATCCCGTCCTTGGCTTTCTTAAGTAGTCAGGATGGGCATGGGTCTAGTAAGCAGGTGGTAGGGCGTACTTGTACAAGCACCTTGTCCACATCATCAGGCCGCAACAACTGAAATTCATTCATTAATTGTGGACTCGACGGCATCGTTGGCATCTCCTCAGTAGAATCTGGTTCAATAGTAGAGTCAAGCTCATGACGAATCTGAGCGATTTTCTCCCTGAAATGCCTGGCAAAGTCATCACAGCGGGCCTTTGAGGTTGGTATGAGATCTTTCTTTGGGCCTGGATGTATCAGCCCTTGCACCACCCAAAAGAGCTCCGCTGGACAGCATTGTGAGGAGGCAATGGAAGCAGAGAAAAATTTCTTCTTCACCGTCCTCACTGCCACAGCATAGGCCCAATAATGGGCTCTTAATTGTGTTTGGTCAGATTCACCCCGTGATCTCCTCCACCTATGCTCTAGACGTCTCCCAACCTGCTTCACTGCCCATAATTCAGGTGTATACCAAGGAGATGAACGGGCTATGCCATGGGGGAGAGGACGCTTGGGAGCGATTGTGTCAATAGCCCTGGTCAGTTATGCACTCTACAATATGCTTGGTCATCTTCACTTCAGGTCTTACACCATTGTGTTCGACCTATTGTCCAGCCTGGTTTCAGTGACCACAGCTCCCCAGTATACCAAGGAAAGAACAGGCTGTACAGTCAATGGCCCTCAACATCTCACCATTCAACAGTAAATGCAGGGCTTCAGCTCTTTCCATTAGAAAAAAACTAACAGCATTCAGAAATCCACTGGACTCTATCAGTGTCCTGGGGATGACCCAACCAAAGAGGTTTCCAGCCCCTGCAGGAGGGAACAAATGTCATATGTTTAGATCTGTTCTGACCCTGACCATGGAGTTCCTGGAAATCCCTTCCAATTTTCAAATAATTCTTCTCACAGCATTGAACAAAATCTAATTTAAAGCTTTGTTCCACTTTATTTGTTGCACCAATGACAAACTAAGAAAACTCCATTAATTTTTTAGAGGCCATGAAATCCCAAGCTAGATTTCCAGGGGAAGCCTCAGCATGAATAGTAAAGTCACCCGAAGCCATCATTACAGGTTCCTCCAGAACTTGACACAATCTGTTACCTTGTTCAGGGAGGTTTCTGGGCAGTGGGAAGACCAGAACACCAGCAGCATCCCCAAATGTGCTGAATGAACTAAAGGAGCTGAATGAATGCCAACCTCTATTAATATAAACTACTCCAAAAGATGGGCTATCAAAGGATTGATATATTAACTGTATACTGTAGATATTTTATAATATGAAGGGAAAACTATGCTTTCAAATAATAACAGTTGAAAACACTTTTGTAAAGCTTTCAGAACAATTGCTTGCCTTTCAAAAGATTTACAAATCTTTTCCATAAATTCAACAGTATCCTAAATTCCTCCAGTACAGCTAAAAGAGAATTCAGAGATGCTTTAGATCCCACTGAAGCAGACGCTCATGTTACCACCCCATGTTAGAAAGACTATGAATCTTAGTAACCTACTCCATGAGATCCGTTACCTGATCTTAGAGACGCTTAGATTACTAATATTCCTCATCTCTGGATCTCCTGTGGTCACTGCAACAAATTGGCAGGCTAGAATGTGAGACATTTGGAACGCTGAGGGGTTAAAAAGAAACTGGCAGCCACTTAGAGCTATTCAAGTTCAACTTGCTAGCAGCAAAGTAACACACACAATTGACTAGCTTGTCTCATCTTCCATCAAAAATACAGAGCTACCTACACTGCAATAATTATGGATTTGGGACTACTACAGCACAATCCTCCAATATAATGCCAAATAGGGGAAGGAACTAGGTCATTTTGGTTTTTAGCAAAAGGTGAGAAAATACAATCACTTGTATCAGTATTCTTATTTCTAAATATTGTTGTGTTACAACTTGGAACTGAAATGGATTTATCTGGCATTGTTACCACTTGATACTCAACACTGTGAAGGTACAAAGTATCTATAATGTATCATAAATGTTAAGTAAACAAAACTAGCATTTGTTAATTGCATAGGTGTTCAGCCCCACTTTAGTCAATACTTGGTAGAAGCACTTTTGCTAGCAATGACAGGTGGGAGTTTGCACATTTGGATCACATGATGTTTGTATATTTTCCCTCAGGATTTTCAGGTTAAATGGGGACCATTGGTGAACATCAACTTTCAAGTATTGCCACAGATTCCCAAGTGGCTTGAGGTCTGAGCTATGACCAGGTCATTTGAACATGTCCAGGTTTTTGTTTTCAAGTCAATTCAGAGTTTCTTTGCTGTGTGTTTAGGGTGAAGGACCAAGATCCCTTTAAAACTGAAACTAGTGTTCTTCTAGTATTGCCCTGTATTTGGCTCCATAAATCTTGCTCCTGACCATTTTCCCAGTGTCTGATGAAGAAAAGCATTCCAACAACGTGATGTTGCCACCATGATGCTTCACTGTGAGGATGAGTCCTTAGAACAGTGAGCATTGTTGGCATAGTTTTGCAGAAAAGTCAAATGTTCACTTCGAGTGTCATCAGACCAGAAAAACCTTTTCCACATGTTTACTGTATCTTCCACATGCCTTCTTGCAAATTCTAATTGGGCTTTCATATGAGTTCATTTCAGTCACTGTTCCATAAAGTCCAGCTTTTTTGGGTGTCCAGGTGATAGCTATCCTTGACCAGTTTCCATCATCTCAGACGCAGATCTCTCCAGCTCTTTCAAACCTACCACCCTGCTCCTGGTTGCCTGTCTGACTCAAGTCATCCATACCTAAACACTGGATTTTAGTGGGCAGCCTTCTTTAGGCATAGTTATGGTTGAGCCATATTCTTTCCATTTTGTAATAATGATTTTAATGTTGATCCAGGGCATGTTTATAGTTTGCTGTGTGCCTGTGCATGTGTGTATAATGTAGCTTTACTTTGATTGGTGCTTCTGCACAATTTGTTTGCCTGGATTTGTTTTGATAGCTTCATTATGCCAAATATTTAGATATACTTTCCAACAAGCTCTAAGAACTTCTAGAAAGAGGCAACATAGGAATCTTCTCCTGACAAGGTCACTGTGTAACAGTTTCTTGGCTGCAAATGACACCACTTAAAGCCAAGACCTCATGAAACCATAAACACTGCAAGATATTTTTACTGAAATGCTTAACAAGCCAAATTTATTTTCAGAGTATGCAGATTGGAGTAAACACATACCTATTTCCAGCTGCTTCAACCAGTAGTTGATAAAATAAGCCAGAGCTTCAACCCTGGGGGACTCAGTGTGCCACTGTAAGCAAAAGGGTTTCTGTCTGATCACATTTCTAAGGCTGCTTTTCTTTCATTTGTATCTTCACTGCATAGGGGCAACTGTTTCTCATTGGACCCCCATGCTAATCCAACATTATTCCATCATATGTACTTCCATGTTCCCATAAAAAGGCATGACTACTGATGGTGGTGACACCAGTGATAACACATCCAATCCAACATCCCTGAGCAATTAAACAAACAAGCAAACACATGTGCACAAGCACAAGCATTAGTTTTTAAGCTCCACAAAACTTGACTAAGTACTTAGAATCCTGAGAAGATGGAGGGTGAAGACAGATGTTGTGAAGCAATATGAAAATTGTTTTTCTGCCTTTGTAACGAAGTCCTGAGAATGGAACAAACGGGTCTTCCAATCTCTTCTCCCACATTTCATACCATTTCTCTTCAGTCATACTTTTCTCCTTTTACTGCTTGAATTGCCCGATGAAGAAGAAAGAAGGCCATTTTCTTTTAAAGCTAGCTGATAGGGCATTTTCCCCACCAAAATTAATTATTATATTAATTATTTGGTAATGTGGATTCTTCTTTATATATTAGCCTTTTCCTCCATTCAAAAGCGGGGGCATCTTCCAAGACACTGGATGGAACAGCTTTTCTACTCTACATCCTGCTATGAATCAATTACAGTGCTGCATCCCAAGAAACATCTCTTCACACTGGCTTTTCCTGAAGTGTGACCCTGCCAGCTATGGTGTGCATCAAACAGTCAAGTGTGCAGCTTTACTGCTGATTAACTGGCATGAAATCAGTTTATAACCATTGCAATCCTAAATGTATTTGTGGGACTCAGATGCAAGCACTTTAAACTTGTTTCTTCCTTGCCTGTGTTCAGGTAAATAGTTTAACTAATAGTTTCTGGAAAAATATGACTGGGCATTCTTTAAGTATAAAGTTACCATAGGTTTTCCACTATTACCACCTTACCTCCCATACTCTGTGGAAGATTACATTATGAAGTCTCAAAAAAATTCAGATTGTATATAAAACACTGCAAACCAATCTAGCAAAATCAATGGCAAATTTTATAGGGTATGTTGCATAAAATTAAGCAGAACACTTCATTCTGCTGCCAACATCCTATTCCTAACAGCTGGTTCTGCCTTCCCTCTGGACATATCCTGGTTTCTGTTCACAACAGGGTTTCAGCAGAAACTGCAGTACAATGTACTTAGAAACACAACAGTTATAGGTGTTGGCATTTTCAAATCTTAGCTTATACCAAGCTTTTTGATTGACAAGTTCATCATCCATTGTAAATTTAGAAGATGCTACTAACATGTAAAATACCAGTAAACCATCACTACTGATATGATAAATCTACTGGAGCTAATCCAGTGGGGGAAATTTTTTTTCCTATGTTTTTTTCCTATGTTTTCCACTTTAAACTTTATTTCCCCTGTACATTTTAACCACACAAAAGCACATAAAGGATGTGGCTACTAATATTACTTTCACTATGAGGCTGCTATTGCACTAATATCCACTCAGTGTGGGCTTTCCATGGGCCTCTGGCTGACCAGTGTGAGAAAAAAAGAGGTCTCTCTACTCATCCAACTTGTCTTATGTTCACTTGGTACATGATCAAGTAAATTAAGTTCCTTAAAAGTAGTGTTTGCTTACAAATTTTATTTTACAAAAATAAAAAATGTTATAGATACCTTATGATGCAATTTATGCATTTTTGGAGCTTACTCCTGACTGTTTTGAATTTGTCTTAATACTTGAAAATGTGTTATATATTCTGATAGTTTATAAATACACTAGAAAATTGAACTTGGACATCGCTCTCCATTCTGAAGCAAACTGTAGAAACAACTGCATCTTCCTAGGGTAGCTAAAATCATTTTTAAAAAATAAAAGAGAGGATTTTTAAAAATTAAATTTTATTTTTTATTTAAATTGGATTTTTTAAATAAAATGCTTTTTGAGGAAAAATTTATCTAAAGATAGTTGTTCATTTAAGATACATTATGGTTCAAAGGTTATTTATCATGAAATAAGGAGTAGTTTTTAATTATGTAGCATTAGGGTTGTATATTCATGCAATGATTACATTTGTTGGGAAATGAATTCCATTAATTCATTCACAATGTCATGCTCTGTAAGATTTCTGTAAGATTGTTGGACAATTTTTCTGTCTTGAAGGTATTATCACAGATGTTTGGTTTTACAGTTCAGAACTCTGAATTTGTGTCTGCAGAGATCACATGCCTCTTCTTCACAACAAAATTGTTATAAAATAAACATACAGAGCTGAGAAAAAGACCTTAATCCCATTGTTCCTTTGCTAATCTATGTACATATAATCAACCCTTCACCTCTTAAGAGCTAAGTTTCAAAAAAATTAATGAGTAGAAGACTGTCAGAAGTGGAATGCATCCACACAAGAAACTAAGTGTGAAGAGGGAGAGGGAAGGAGGAAAAATGAAAGTGGACCTTCTGAGCAGAATATTCCGCAAGTCTTTGGATCTTTTTGTGTATAGCCTGATGTTGATTGTATTATTCTTTCCCTGGAGGAGAAAACCTATAATGGCATCAGGTTGTAAAAGAGACCCAGTTTGGGAATAGTTTAATGAAGTTCCTTTACGTATGAGTAAGGCAGGTAGGCATGCAAATTATTAGAAAAAACATGATTTAAACCTAGGCTTATTGATTAGTGATTTAAATCCCACTGGAACCTAATTAAAAATCACACAGAAAATAAATGCAAAACTTTCAAAGTGCAAACACAGAAGGCTTTTGTTGCATAATAAATAATGGCATGTATAAAGTGTATGGTAGGTATAAAATTCTTCAGTTATGCAAATGAGCCTGTTATTCTACAGATACATTGTTTAAATAAATGAAGTGTTAGACAGCTACCTTGTAAAACAATATGTTTTTACAGATTAGCTTTACACTTACTGGTGTAAGCTGGTATGGGACATTATGCATTGCTATCAAACATTCCTAAAAGCAAGTAGGATCTAAATATGACACTGCTGGCACCCTTCTAGGCAGTGTGAAAAGTCTACATACTCTACAGATATTTACACAAAAAAAGTACCTGTTGAGTTTGGGTTCGGAAATGCAGCACTAATGTAGCAGCCCAAACCTATTAGGCTATAGTCCATTAACAGAAATTAAAATCAATCACTTTCTAAAATGCTTGCCTTTTCTCTCTGCATTTTAGAAAGAAATTTAGGTTTACAAAGTGTTATTTCTAACAATCTGGCATGATTCTAGGTAGAATCTGTATTTATTTTCAAGTGAACAATTCATACATTCCCTGCTTGCAGTCTTGCCAGAAGTAGTAGGAATTTTATTGTTTAGTTAATCAGGCATCACACATGAGATCCCCCCCCCCCACTAGCAAATGATTTATTGTGCTCATAGCATTTAACTTGCTGCTTTTTAATGTCCTTTCATCTACATGGGATTCCAAATTACATTACATCCCAAGATATACATCACACATCTAAAATGTCTGTCATAAAGAGAATTATAAGCTGTTTGCAACCTCTAAGGCTGGAAGCCTTGCCAATTTGCTCCTGTCATTCACCATTATTAGTTTGAAATCAGCACACATTACTGCCAAACCCTTGGCGGAAGCTAGCCTGTCATTATAGTGAAACAACTGCAGTGGGTTAGACTAAACATCATTAAAATTCTTGGTATATATTTTAAAAATGCATCTGTATTTTAAACTCACCTTCAAGGGTCTGGGAAAGTAGCAATTTTTAATGAAAAGTATAGCCTCACCAAAATATATTAAAATATATATAACATACTGAATAAATGACAGCATCAATATTTCAGGCAAGATTTTACTTCCTGGTGTTGCTTAGACTTCATTATAAAAGGCTCATAATTGCAAAACAACCACCTACTACTCTGGATTTCTTCATTATATGACTGGGTGACAGATGACAGTCACGAGCATCTCTTGGACAGTTTCTGAGAGCGTGAGGGGATAGTCTAGGTCAGGGGTTGGCAACCCACAGTTCTGGAGCCGCATGTGGCTCTTGAATCCCTCTGCTACGGCTCCGTCGCTCAAAACATGCGCCAGCTCAGTCGCCGATCTGCAACTGAGGCTTCGAGTTACAAAATACCAATAGGTGATGATGAGGCATCCACTCAGGAATACCCCACTAGCAGGTTAAGTAAATTGCGACATTGCAGGGAAAGAGTGGAACAAGCTTCCTGCGGGCTCTCATGTTACAGGAAACGAACTCTGCTGCTGAAAAGATTCTCTTTGTCCAAATGTATTCTCCTTCCTCTGAATGATAAAAGCTGCACTTGGGGCCTGTCACAATTCACATCACTTAACTGTTTATCTGCTAATCAGTCACTAAACACATCTATATCTGCGACTTCCCCTGGTAGGCCAACCATGGATAAATCGAAGAAAAGTTTCTGAAGAAAACCAAACGTTTAATGATACGTGGGTAGATTAATTTGCTTTTACTGCTGACGAACTTATGGGGTTTGCTGTTTAATGCATGTAGCCCTTTAGCACTGACTTTGACTCTTCAGGAAGCTGTTCTCCTATTCTAAACGTATGAAAGGAGTCCTACTAGTTTATAAGATTAAAATAACAGTTTTCAGTGACTGAACAAGAGCTGCAGCTAAATCATAAAGAAGCATAGCATTAAGGTAAAAAACGATATATGCAGTGTTATCTTCATTTTAGATGTCAAAAGGGTTTTGCGGCTCCCGGTATTTTCTTTTGTGTGGGAAACGGGTCCAAATGGCTCTTTGAGTGTTAAAGGTTGCTGACCCCTGATCTAGGTCAGCGATGGAGAACCTTTTAGACACTGAGTGCCCAAACTGTGCAACCCAAAACCCAACTTATTTATCACAAAGTGCCAACACTGCAATAAAACCTGAACACTGAGGTTTTAGTTTAGAAAAAACAACTCACAGCCAGTCCAAGCAAGGATATATATATATATCCTTGGCAGCGCACTGACCAGCCATGCGAAAGCTCGGACAAATCATAGCTAGTGACATCATCGCCTGGAGCTACTACTCCTTTTCAAGCATGCGCATGGCCCTTATGTGCGCCGTTATCCGATGCTCAGCTGCTGGGGCGATGCTGGAGCGACTAGGCCCACATGCTGACAGAGAGGGCTCTCTGTCGGCATGCCATAGGTTTGCTACCACTGGTCTAGGTGCACCTGGCTTAACTATTGACCTACTTGAACAGCTGGTATAGTGAGGAAGTTGATATATATAAAAAATGAAAAGTTAATTCAAACTATAACTTGTATTGTGTTATACTGTTGTTAAGTAATAAATACAACTATCAACACAGAATCCGCCGGCTTAACAAGCTCAGTTTAAAAAAATTAGACATACAACTGGCACATAGCTGTAATAGTTCTGTCACCCAATCTATAAACTAGGATGTTGGCTATACTGCAGTTCTTGGCAGAAATAACTGTGTGTTGAAGACGCGATAGTAGTTGCCAAGAGGGCAGGAAAAATCTGCTTAGCTGAGCCTGTATTTTAAAGAATAATTTGTATCATGAATGAAATAAAAAGGGAAAGAAAAGATTATTTTAGCTATGTAGATGTACATCGATCAAGTTAAATCGATGCATATGAAATGTGTGCACACACACAAAGCATCAAGTATCAAACAAGATATGCATATACTTCAACAAAGGCAGATCACCCATTCAAATGTCTTAAACTTTAAAACATCATTAGGACCGCAGTCTAGTACATTACAGAAAGTAGGCGCTCTCATTCTGATGTTTAATATAAGTTTTTATATCAAAAGACACAGAGATTCAATTTACACTAACCTTGCATTAACTGATGAAGCAGGTAAAGAGGACCTTGTCAGTAAATATCAAAAAGTGCTCCAATATGAGCTATTTGCCACCTTAGTGCTAATTAATTAGCTAATTGTGGCAAGTTCTTAAAGAGATGGGAGTATCAGACCATCTTATTTGTCTCTTGAGACAACTGTCACCTTAGATGAACACTTTTTAAAGAGGTGTTGTGGCACCCAATAGACATGGGACTTTTGCAGAATGGGATGTAACCTGAGATTCGCTGATGGGACAGATAGTTATCAATTGATTAGACAAAATAGGACAGTCTAATCCCCTATTCTCTTCTCTTTAAGACCTTATGTATCTATTATTCACTGATAGTAAGGATTTATAAACACAGATAACAGATTTATATATCAGATCAACCTTAATAAGTAGTTCCAGTAGCAAAGGAAACTCTGAAGCTGTAAAAGTTGCTGCATTTGCAGGTATTGACCTCCAGTCATTGCAGGCAAATTGTACTTAGCATGCAAAGTCAAAAATGAGGATTAAAAAACACCCTCATCATCAGCATTCATTAGTTGATTCAAGGTAAAAATCTACATATTGGGCCAAGTCCTTCAGAGGAACATTTTCTTATGAATTTTTTAACTTTCAGCTTCTACATAGAATCATATTAGCAAGAGACAATGAATCGAACTGTAATCAACATATTCTATGCCATACATCTCTAACTCCAATAACAGAAGGTGGAACTTTCTCAATTAATCAGTATAATAAATACTGATTTTTATTTAAATGTATTTATTTAATAAATTTATTATTTACTAGAATTTATTAAATACTAGTAAATAATAAATTCCGACAGCACAGAATACTAAAAGAAATATAGCCAAGAACTTACCAAGATAAACACAACCTAACTGAAATGAAGTGGGTCTTCAGAGTTTTCTTAAATGCTTGCCAAGATGGACCCCGAATGAACTTTCCAAAGATTTGCATCCACTATAAATAAAAGCCCCTTGAGCCCATTCTCACCAGTCATACTACTGTCCACAGAGTCACTGTTGCTAACCATACAGTTCAGGCAGTGAGCTCCATGGATCAAGGCAGTCCTTCAGGCAGCCCAGGTTCAAAGCATGTATGGTTTTAAAGGCCAAAGCCAGCATCCTTTAATTAAATCCCACCTTTAATGGGCTTTGGAAAAGCATTGGCAATGCATGTAGCTAGTGGAGGATACTAACAGAAACACCGAGTTGAAGGGTATCTTTAAGATCAACTAGTTAAATCTCTTTCTCAATTCAGGCTCTGCTCTGCTGTATGCAACCATGGTATGCCTGACAGATGGCCACCTAGGTTTTCTTTAAGTACAGAACTATGTGGTTGGAAGGGACCTCTAAGAAGACGTCATGAGATCTAGCTGCTAGACCTCCACTATTACCTAGGCTGCCATTTTCAGCACCAGCTGCAATTTCTAAACTGTCTTCAAATGCAACCCAACATGTCATTTGTTATTTGTTTTTCGGCGCCAGGCGAAGACCTTTTTATTTAAGCGTCATTTTAATTGTTAATATTATTGGATTTTATCTGGCCAGGGAGACTTATTTTATATTGTTATTTTTGTGTTTTAACTTTATGTTTACACCTTACAAACATTTTAATTTAAGGTTATAATTTAATGTTTGTATTTTAATTTAATATATTTGTATTTTAACTTAATGTTGTAAGCCACCCCGAGGCTTCGGCAAATGGGGCGGCATAAAAATGTCTTAATAAATAAATAAATAAAAACACAGAACATTACAGTAATCCAATCCTTTCTCCATGATTCCATGTTTGACCACGTCCAGCTTACCTTGATTCATAGATCTTACATTCCAGATTCCTATGGAGTATAGATCTTTGCAGCATCAGACATTCTTTTCACCACCAGATACATCCACAACTGAATGTCCTTTTGGCTGTGACCCAGTTGCTTCATTCTTTCTGGTGCTACTAGTACTAGCCCTCCGCTCTTCCCCAGTAGCACACTGGACACCTTCCAACCTGGGGGGCTCATCTTCTGATGTCATATCTTTTTGCCTTTTTGTACTGTCCATTGGGTTTTCATGGCAAAGAGACTGGAGTGGGCTCCCACTTCCTTCTCCAGTAATTTAGAAAAAAAATGGAATATGTGGAAAGCATTGTTTTCTGAAATAAGGAAGAAGAGGAAAAGGGGAAATAGGATGGGAGAGGAGGAAACACTTTTAATTCTAACTTGGTTTCTGGATATGCTCTGGGGCAAATCATAGCTTACTCGTTGTCTATGTTAAATTATTTTTTATGTGAAAAAGTACAAGGTCAGAAGCAAACCTTCAAGTATTATTCTTGGCAGAAACCACTATTCAGACTTCACACTAATCTATATAAATGTTATTTAGCAGTGACATTATAAACACTGAGATTATAGGAAGACAATGAATCTTCAAAAGATGCAGGATATTTAAACATGTATTAATTATTAATTTCAGAAAAAATAAAATTCTAAACCAACCGAGGACATAGGATCATCATAGGATCATTTTATATTGTTATTTTTATATTGTTGCTATTACTGTTACCATTGTTATTATTGTATTTTTCTTCATGTTGTGAGCCGCCCCGAGGCTTCGGCGAATGGAGCGGCATATAAATGTTTTAATAAATAAAATAAATAAATAAATAATCACAAATATCCTCCATAAATCAGAAGCTGTTCTAATAAATCAGTTTTCACCAAATGATGAAAAACAGTGAAACAACACTATATGAAAAACATTCAATAATCTGGTTACAGTCACTAAGAAGGCCATTTCCTTGATACCATTCAAATCTGCATCAACTCTTGATGAGACACAAAAGGGCCTTTTCTTTTATCTTAGCAGATGGGCACAATTAATACAGGTGTTTTCTAAAATATGCTGGCCCTTAGCCATCAAGAGCATTAAAAGGTTACTCCACACTGGGCCTTAAAGGTTATCTCACATGCTCAAGTATGCCTAGATGCAGGTTGGTAATTAGTGCCAATTAAGATTTGAGCCCTAATATACCTAAGCCTGAGGGTGTTTTGATGCGTAACTTTGTAAGTGCAACTAGACCATGAACATGTGCTTTCTCAAATATCTTTCTGAAAGCAACTTTTACCAGATACATTCTCTTAACTTGATAGCATCTGAGGCAGGGGTCAACAACACGGTACCCATGGATGCACAGTATCCCTGCTTACCTTTCTTGGTGCCCACTCAGTTGCCCTATCATGGGCATTTAAACAACAATGACACTAGATTTGTATAGAGTGGCAGCAATACCTCTCTCGATCTAGATGCCACGCTTCTGGCTATTCATCCAAGGGTGATGTTCGCCCTCTTAACTACCGCATCACACTGCTGACATGTTTAGCCTGCAGTCCACCAGCACCTCGAGGTCCCTTTCACAAGTGTGCTCTTCAGACACTAGTCCCCTAACCTGTACTCATGACACCCATCCCTGTGCCCCAAGTGAAAGACCTTGCACTTATCCTCATTAAACACTATCCTGTTGTCCCCCACCCACTTCCATAGTCTGTACAGATCCTTC
Organism: Varanus komodoensis; assembly: GCF_004798865.1. Lineage (NCBI taxonomy): Eukaryota > Metazoa > Chordata > Lepidosauria > Squamata > Varanidae > Varanus > Varanus komodoensis. The sequence continues at coordinate 11,723,970 of NW_025336346.1, forward strand.
TGGATCTGGAGTACCAGCTCCTCAGTTGTGGCTACTGCCCTATTTTAGAGAGAGATCTAGTGATGCAGACTGGTTGCATCATGTGGCACTTTGTCAAAGGGCTTGCTGAAATCCAGGTAATCCACATCCACTCCTCCATCTAGCCACCTCGAAACCTTGTCATAGAATTCCACAAGGTTTGTCTGGCAGGACCTGTTTTTGCGGAAGCTGTCTTGTATGGCTGCCAACCTCCCTTCCCTATCTAGCATCACTAGATCTCTCGCTATTATGAGCCCTTCCATTGTCCTTCCTAGAATGGATGAAGACTAATCAGCCTGTAATTCTCCATGTCCCCTCTACTACCCTTTTTGAAAATTGGGACCACTGACGCCACCCTCCAGTCCTCTGGAACCTCATCTGTTTCTCCATGAGGCCTCAAAAATGGAGGCCAGAGGGCATGAGAGAACCCCTGCAAACTCCCAAAGTAGTCTTGGGTGTAACCTGTCAGGGACCGGTGCTTTTGTAACATCCAGTGCTCTGAGGAGCGCCTCAACTTCTGGGGGGGGGAGGGGTTGACTCTAATCTGTGCTCCATTCCCCATGTAGATATCGCTCGTCTTGTACACAAAATCCCCTTCTTCCATATTAAGTGGTCCCACCACCTGTCTCCCCCTCCTCTTGCTGTTTACATGTTGATAGAAGCCCTTTTTGCTGCTGCTATTTTTTGCAAATCTTGGCCCATAATCAGCCTTAGTCATGAGAAGAATCCTTCTTCAATGGGCCTCCTCCTCCCAGTATGCCCTTTTGTCTACTTGCCCCAGTGCCCATTTCCTATTTAGGTTTCTCTTATGCCTAATCCCTCTTACCACCTCTTTTCACATCCACGGTGGCACTGTCCTTCGTCTCCCCACCTTGTTTACTAGCAGTATCATCAAGGCTTGTACCTCCAAGACCTCCCTTTTGAGTGCCATCCACCTGTCCTGAACTCCCTTGCCTTCCAGTACTCTCTCCCAGGAGACTTTCTCCAGTCTGGCCTTCTATTGACCAAAGTTGGCCCTTGCAAAGTCCCAGCTTCTAGTACTCAACTGCTGTTCAGCCCCATTCCCCTGATCTCAAAGCAAGGGATGGAGTGATCAATCATATCCAGAGCTCCCCTAATCTGCACCTCATCTACCAGGTCTTCTCAGTTTGGTTTTCGTCTTTTCCGTTGGTCAAAACCAAGTCAAGGATATTTCCCCCCTCGCTGTCTCCCAAGTCCTCTGCATGAAAAACCCTCTGTCTGTACCATTAAGAAAGCAACGTGACCCAGAGAAAGCAACATGACCTGGAAATTTATAATCCTCAAATAGAGGACATATCAGATATTAAACTGATCAGAGCAGATACTACATTTGATATTAGCCAAAAGGCCGAGAAGCGATGTGAACCAGGGTTGATTTACCAATCTGTAACAAGGTGTATATTGCTCAGTATGTTTTATTTAATATATATTTTAACAAAAATACAATCTTTTAATATTTTAGTGACAATAAACTTGCAATAAAGTTAGAAAAGTAAGAAGTCATATAAAATGTTGATTGAGAATACTAAAATATTAGCCAACTAAATAAAAGTATTGCACACCCAAACAGTTCTGAAAAGATGAAGAACTGTCAGTTGTAAGCTAATCAAAACATTCAAAGGAATACTGCAGGCATGGTATAAAAGCAGAGGAATAATTCAACTTTGAAATATGTAGTGAGAAGAACCTGACAAATCAGATGAATAAACTTTATATAGGATTATTTTGCACACACATTCATAAGCCATGGTCTACTAGGCAAATAAATGTTATTATTCAGGCTCATGTAAAAACACTGCAGATGTTTCAAGAAATATTGCTATCAGATGCAGTTGGGAAAAGGATGATTACCAGCACAAAAACAGCATTTTGAAAATATATCTGAATGGCAGGGAGTAAGTTTATTCATTTATTCATAATTTGTGTATCAAATTTATGTATTGCTTCCCCGGAATAAAAGCAGTCTAAACCAACTTTTATAAGAAAGAATACAAAAGCACCCTAATCACCATAAGGATTACTGATTACTATAAACCATGATCAATATACATACAATATAAAAATGAATAGATACAATGAAATATAATCTAAAACCGCTACTGTACTAAAAATGTTTATCATAATATGCAAAAAATTCTATTTTGCACTATGTATGGCAGATCACTGGGAAATGTCTACATCAAGAATTTATATGGGGAAAAAGTTAACCCTCTTCCTTTCTTCATGTCTGGGTGCCAATCCAGATGATGAAAGATGTATCTGCTTGCTACATTGTTCATATAGTAAAAAGTGGATGGTGGATTTCAAGGAGGCAGTTTTATAACTCATGATTTGAAGTTGACTTGTCTGAAGTTAGCCATAGTTAATATTAACCACAGTTTGTTATACCAGATGAGTTATCTGGAATTAATCAAATATGAAAGCAAAAGTTTCCAATACCTTTTCCAGATTGAGTGGGAGAATGAGAAGAACTGGGAAAGGGATGTTCACATTACTTGTTTTGGTTTATTCCTATTCATACATATCATGCCTCTGGCCCTTAAGTAATTAACTTAAAATAAAAGCATACGGTAAAATAATATATTGATTCAGTAGGAAAAAAGACTAAATGCCATAAGACAACTTATCTCTATACTGACCGCTATGACAAAAATAAAGGCCCAGATGATAAGCACAGTATTTTGATAAAGTCACAGAAGCATTTAATGTTCGCCAACTGGAAGCAAAATATTAATTTACCTGTACAATTTAAGATGATCTTTAAAAATATGAAATTATGTTTAGAAAGCAAAATTTCTTAATTGATATTCTATCATGTATTTCACTATATACCATCATGCCCCTTAAGATCGGCAGGGGAGGCCTTGCTCCGGGAACTCTCCTTGAAGGAAGTATGAAGGGGGTCTACCTGGAGGAGAGCCTTCTCAGCAGTGGCACCCAGACTATGGAATGCGCTCCCCAGAGAGGTCCACCTGGCACCAACGTTATACTCTTTCCGTTACCAGGTAGACCTTTTTATTTAACCATCATTTTAACAATTAATGGGTTTTAGACATTTTAAGGTTTTTTTTGTTTCTTTTTGTTTTCAGTTACACTGTATTTTTTCTATTTTTTTAGTTTAGTTTATATCGTTCAATCTTGTATTTCATAATTTTATATTATGTAAGCTGTCCTGAGTGCTTCCGCAAAAGGATGATATACAAATGCTGTAATAAATAAATATTTATTTACAGGAATAATATACAGCTCCACGCCCAAGCAGATTCTGGTGGTTCCAATTGTCTTCTGCATACCTAAACATTTTCCCTCCTTGAGTTTTGTTATTTTCAACAAAGGTAGTGCAAATAAACAGTATATAAAGCATTTTAAAATCATTTTAAATCTGTAAAATGCCCCAGTCCAACATGTGAACCTCATTACTAATAGTGCTATCAGTTTATTTCATTTGCTGAATAGATCACACCAAAGCCCAAGAATGAACACAAGAACGGCTTCAAGGAATCAGCTAGAAACTATTTCAGGAGCTTAGGATACGAGGTATTCTCCCCTCTTAGAAAAGCACTAGAAGTGAAGATGAAAGGAAATAGAAGGGGAAAAACCCTGGTCTTTGCCTTGTTCTTCTCTCTTTTAATTAAACATTTTAATGTCTATTGTTTTATCATTTAATTTCACTTTGATTTATGGGATATACAGGCACTTCATAGTTCTCCTCTGGCAGTGATTGTCCTGATAGTATGATACTACATCACAACAGACTATTAAATTTTCATCATTCTCTTCATCAATGTTAGAACTACAGCAATTGCCATGGATGGGTAGCAAAAATGCAGGGTGGGAGATACTGCAGGTTCTTCAGAAAGAACCATTATGAACAGTCCTGGAGCTGCACTTATCATTAGTGGGCAGACAGTTCTTACTTTCACCTCTAAGCACTAGGTGGTTACCTCTGTTCCTCCGTAGGACAACCTGAGTGATTTCAGGGGGAAAGTATTGGTTTCTGGGCTCCCACTGCCAGAGAATGCAACAAAATTAGAAAATGCTATCCAGCCACCCACAGAGAGCAAGCATAACACTTGACTATTGATAAAGGTTTACCTTTAAATCTTCCTTATGCTGTTTTAGACACCCACATTCCCCACCATAAAATGAACACTACAACTAAATCACATGATGAGTGATTAGGTGAACAAATGTTCTACATGAAAGGAGGACTGAGAAAAAGACAGTCCTGTCCAAACCACTTACATGATCTGGCAGGGAGGTATTGGAAAACACCCATCTTTACAGTGGTCCATGCCATTTCTGACCAGAAGGCCTTTCCTCAGGGAAGGAAAGAAAACAGATTTGTCCACTATTAATTGGCAGGGAAAGCAGAGCAAAATGTGACTACTGTTGGCTTCTGTTGCAGTTTTGTGTTGCTACAGAAGCCTAAAATGCCCAAATCCAAAAAACAAGCAAAGGTTGGTAATGCTTTTCATGCCACACTGTGAACAGAGCAGGGGAAAAGGAGTGACTTCATTCAAGGGTGTTGACAGCCACCCACAAGTTAAACACATGCCATCTGCTTTTCATTTTCCTACAGGCTACTGGACCTTCTTTTTCAGAATAAGGGAGTTGTTAAACTTGGGCAGCTGTAGGTCTTGCACTCATCGTGCTTGAGGGATCCTGTGAGCAGCTGGTCTGCCAATGTATGTACAGACTAGAGGGACCTTGGGTCTGATTCAGCAGGGCTTTTCTTGCATTCCTATAAAATGGTATGCCTTTTAATATCTTTAGATTTTGGGGGTGTGGGGTGTATATTTTTTATTTTTATAACGCATTTAGCAATGTTATATGCTTTATAATTAAGTGAAAGACACTCTGCACTCACCTTTTCTCCATGTGATCTCAAAGTGATCTCAAAAAGCAAAGCAAAAGCTGAAATTAATTTAACGCAAATCTGATATTCTAATTAATTAATAGGGAGGATGAACTTTCAGACAAATATGAGTCCAATATGGACCCCAAGAAGACACTTTATCAACACTTTATCAAATGGATTGTCTTCTTTCCAGATTCCTTTAATCTTTATTAACAAATCAAACAAAATAATCAAGCAAATGAAACAAAACCTGGGCTATACTGATTGGCTCAGCTGTAATCACTGTTCTTTCCACCAAAATCTACATATTTATCCAGAAATATTAGTTTCATCTCAAAGGCAGTTCTACAAAATGTCATATTATTTCAAAGTTTAAAAATAATTCTCAAATTAAATATTTATAGTTATATACTACATAAGAGCACATCACTGTCATTGTCATCATCTCTGGAATGTAAAACAAAAGCACAGTTCAAGATATACTTCAAGAATACCACAACCTCAATAAAGCAAACAATGAATTATTTAGACAACACCTCATTATAGTACCCTGGGATACCCTGTTAACTAAGGTATATAATTTTGAGAAACATCACCTTGATATAAACAATTCTGCAAGTGAAACAAATTCTAGTGTTTCCTATAAATTCTAAATTAAAGAAGATAGTTTGTTGTTGGGCTATTCATCTTATTAAAGAGCATAATGGGATAGTACAAAATCTTACTACTTGTTTATGCAACTATTAAAGAAAGCAGACATATCATTACTGTTTCCCTTTCATTTTATGCTTTCTGGTCCAATGACAAGCTTTTCCAACATGGAAAATAGTTATATTTTTCTGAAATGGTTTGTTTATCTCAATTTCCTTCTAGGAAACATACAAGGTATATTGGCCTATCAACATTCTATATTCACAAGAACAATTAGAGTACTTTAACCCACATATAGACTATAACTTTAGTCTCTCTTTGAAAGATTTAAAACAGTTGTGATTACCCTTTAATCTAGGCAGATTAAATCCTAAAGATAAAATACTAGATGCAAAGACTTCTTTTCCTTTAAGTAATTTATAAGCTTTAAATACAGCTAGGCTGCTTAGATTTGTTTTATTTTCTTGTCGAGTAGCAAGAGTTCTACGTTTATTACAGTTTTCCTTTCCCATTCTTTCTTTAGTTCTTCGAAATGATTACATTTATTATTCTTCCTCTTCCCTACATCATTATGAAGTTTATCTTACACACTGCAACAGTACAGAGATAGCTTAGGCAGCCAAGCCTTATTTGTGCTATCCCAAAGACCCAGGTCTTCCTCTCAGGTATCACTGTTGTTATCTACCAAACAGGATTTAGCCAAGGGCCATAGTTCTGTGGCACAGCATATGCCTATAAAAGGTCCTAGGTACAATACACAATATTTACTGGTAAGGCTGAAAAATTATCTGCCTGCACCCTGGGAGCTGATGCTGTTGACAACATTGGGCTGGGTAGAACGAGAACCTGCTTAAGCATAGTTCAGCTGCTAGGTTCCTATGACTGGAAGGCAATGTAGTGTAGCAGTTATAGCATTACATTTTACTTAGGGAATCCAGATTCTAGTCCCCAAGAGGCCATTAAGTTCACTAGGTGCCTTTGGCCCAGTCACTGACTCTCAGCCTAACCTACCTTATAGATAACTTCAGCAGCTTTAGATTTCTTGCAGGAGGAAAAGGTAGGCTATAGATGTAACAATGAATGCTCTGAGCAACATTATCACTGCTTTTTACAATCATTATTGCAGTGTGTAAGCAGCCTTTCAAATTATATAAAACTTTCTCCTAACGCAACCCAACAAGAAGCATGTCTACTAGGTTCAGACTTCATCATTAATGAACTTAGTCTATGGTTCCAGGAGGTAATACTTGTTTTAAATTTGTGCTCTCCAGAATGTTTCTTCCACATTCTTTCTACATGTCACATTTCACAGCTCACCCATAGACCACATTCTAGACTTGACCCCTGATATCTCCCACTATAGCAAAGTTCTGCCTGAAAAGCTGGAAAGGTGCTGCCAATCAGTGTTGACAAAACTGAGCTAGATGACCATTCTCTGACTTTGTATAAGGCAACTTCCCTAGAAATTCAGAGATTTGTGTATAGCTTACTTACATGGAGGTTTAGGAGTGTGCACAAATATCTCATGCCCATCATCCTATAGCCTCCTTGTGTCCTGCACTTCAATTAAAAGTCAGACAAAAACATCATGAGGAAATTCCTCCCAAAGGGCTTTTTCAGATCAGGAAGCAAAGGCTGCCTAGGAAGTAGCAGATCACTGGAAAATGGGTAACAGAACGAATGCACAGAGTACCCTCAGCCACCTCACAGCAATTATCTAAGCTCAAACACACCACCAAAGTAAATTATAAACTTTTGTGCCCCTTGGAATGAGGCAAAACAAACAAACAAACAAACCCAACCCAGAAGCATGGAGGAAATAATTTCATGAACTCTGAGGACAAATTTTGGCACAGCACTAGTTCTACCTCTTCCTCGAATCTGAACACTATCCCCCTCACACAGAATATGAAGCTTTCAGGAAGGTCGTGGTAATATCACCATCAACATCAGATACAATGCTGCACTCCTATCATTAGCAAGTGGAGGAAGAAGCATTAAAATAAAGCTAAAGGAAATTTAGATAAAAATTTGCAAAGCAGCATTCTGTTTCAGGGAGGTAGGAAGAATGGCTTCTGAGAAATCTTACACTGCAGGGATCAGCACACTGCAAAATGTCTTCCATGTGTCATATTTATTTCAGTGGAGAAGACAGAGTTACTGTCACAGGCTGGTTCATAACCTGGCTAAGTGATGTTCAACGTGCCCTAGCAGTTCTAGTGTCCTTGGATCCAGCATTTTCACCAGACACACAAGAAAAATTAGTGGCAAGGCACACCCTTTACCAGTCTAGGTTGATATGCCAACCACATCCTTATCTACATAGTTACAGTTATCTATGCCTTTGGTAATCCTTAATCTAGATTACTGCAATGTTATATGTGGAGCTGCCCTTGAAAATGGTAAGGAAGTTTCATTTGTTCCAAAATAGGACAGTGAGATTGACAATAAACAAACAAACAAACAAACAGGATTGGCTATCATTATCATATTAGGTCAGTACTTCTCAATTCGAGCAGACTACCAGGCCACTCTGGTCTAATTTCAAGGCTGATATCACCATTCAAAGCCTTACATGGCTTGCAGCCATGTTACCTGGAAGGTAATTTCCTCATACCTGGTTTATGGAAACTCCCATCTAGTGAATTGCTACTAAGAAAAAAGGCCTTTTGTATTGTGGTACCTTGGCTGGGGAATGAACTCTTCAGGGAAGTTCACTGGGCACTTACCTTGCAGTTTTTTCAATGTCTATTTTCTCAGGCATTTTAGTCTTTTAGTAATTTTTGTTTTAAATCTGTCAGCATACTTTAAATCTTTGCAAAGCTGCTATGCTTTGTTTTTGCATTTGCTTTTATACTATAGTTTGAAAGTGTTATATTATATTTTACCATCTTGTAGTTTATGGTTTAATTTTTATGAGGCTCCCAGGGAGCTTTGGCTATTGGGTGATACAGAAATGGAATAAATATACAGTATCTCTTTAATGCATTTTTGTACTGCTCCTAAATCATATTCCCAGGGTGATTTACAAGTAATATAGCAAATTCATAGAAAATGCATAAACGAGTCAGCAGAATCTAGGCTGTATATAAACATTTGGCTGGGGGAACAAAGGAGGTCTTTAGATGGCACTGAAAGGACTAAAGGGCAAGTGTCAAAAGAACTCTGTAAAGAATGTTCCACAAATGGGCAACACCACCAAGATGGCCCTCACACTGGAAGTCACCTAGCTATGATGGCAGGGACAACTCTAGGAAATCCTCTATTTATGATCTTACCATATGGATAAAAGAACAGCCAAATATCCTGTTCCCAAGCTATGAAGGGCTCTAAAGGTCAGAGCCAGCTCTGGAAAGGTTGCAGTACAGTTTGCATAGAATGCATGAAGTACAATTTTCACAGAGAGCAAGCAGTAGTGTTTCGTAACTGGCACTTGTAAAATCTGGTTCTAGTTCACTCTCAGCCATGAAATTCACTGTGTAAATTTGAGTCTGTCATGAACTCTCAGCCTAACCCACCTCACAGGGGTCCTAATAACATGAAAATGAGGAAGGTCATTTAAGCTACCTTGCATTCTTTGCAGAATACAAATATAACAATACTGAAATAATATGATCAAAACACCCAGTTACCTACTGACACACACCTTGATATTCCAAAGCTACAATAGTCTTCTGAAGCTCCCAGCAGCAGTGACAAAATACTTCTTGATATTGGTGATTTTTACTGTGGCAACAAGAAGTTTTGTCTTTAAAATCTTAGATTTAAAAAAATAGAATGCCATTTTCTCTCTCCCTCTCTCTTTCATATACACTCTCATTTAATAACTTAAGTATGCATTCAGGAAGAAAACACAGTCCCCTTGCAGATCAGATATATAGCACATAATACTTCTAATATATCCAACTTTTAAAATGCAACATATCTGTCTCAGACTTGCGTTTTCTTTGTAATTTATGCATAAGCAGACCTTCAATCTAGTCCTATTACTATGATTTATTTTATTTCTGTACCATCTCATAGTCAAAGCTCCCCAGGCGCTATACAATGGTGAGTAACAACAGCACAATAAAATAGAATAATACTGATTATACTGTTATACTAATTGAGTCTTAAATTACTTGTACTAGCTAGAGACCTGGAATCCAAACTTCCACTGCTTGTAATCTTTTACAGGAAACATTCAAACAAGAACCTTTCATAGGACAGACTAAACCATGTCAAAGGCAGTTTGCGTCTGGAGGCCAATCCGCCCCCCACAAAAAAAAACAGGATCAGGGCAATCCCCGTACACACACAAGATGGTGTACTTGAACCAGCTGGCTTTACTTCCAGGTGTATCAAAATGAGCTGAAACTTATATTTTTTCTAGCATATTCATTTAAACATGCAACATCTTGGGAAAGAAAGATAACATTCTTCCCCCATTTATTTGTTTCACTTTTATACCAGCCATTAGCCAAAACACTCTCTGGGCAGTAGAAAGAATTGAAAGAGAACAGTAAACACAAAACACAGTTATACCCCCAAGCTCAGAATCTACCTTTTGGAGTTAAATTTAATCACTTTTTAGAATGCATGAAGCTGTGTATCATCTGCATCAGTCATGCTGCTGACCTGGGATTCGTCTGAGCCAACTGATTCATGTGGGCATCATTCAGTGACCTCCTCCAGCTCATTATCAGGTAGGCAGTCCTTGTCAATGGCCTCTGCTAATGGCTTTCACCTAAAGCACCTCAACTGGTTTCACACTGTCAAACTATAAATCAGATGTAATGACTAACATTTAAAATAAAATTTATTATGAATTATAGGAAATCATAGGTATCTTCTAGCTAGTAGAATAATGCTAATGAACCAGCAGAGGGAGCATGAATGAGTGATTCATAAAAGTGATACAGCATGTGTTATTAACTATGGTTTTATATTGCCTAATTCAATTACAGCAATCAGTTATGCATACAAATTCCAGTTATTTCATGGAGCCCTAATGCTGAGTATCTGAACACAGGACTGAACCCTACCATGCCAATTAATTTACAATAGGAAAACTTGCCGCGAGAATTCATAGTTCAAACACACAATATAAAAGAAAGTTGGCTAGATTCAAGGAAAGCTTGCCTTGCCTTTTTTCAGGAACAAACCACCAAACAGAAGGACCCAAGACTTTTTCATTGGGAATGGGGACATGCAGCAGGTCAAGCAGTAGAAGCTGGGACTTCAAGAGGGCCAACTTTGGCCAACTGAAGGCCAGACTGGGGAAAGTCTGCTGGGATAGGTTACTGGAAGATAAGCGAGTTAAGGAGGGGTGGATAGCACTCAAAAGGGAGGTTTTGGAGGCACAAGCCTTGACTATACCTCTAGTCAGTAAGGTGGGGAGGCAGAGGAGAGTGCTGCCATGGATGCGAAAGGAGGTGGTTAGAGGGATTAGACGAAAGAGGAACCTCCGTAGGAAATGGGTACTGGGGCAAATAGACAAAAGGGTATACTGGGAGGAGGAGGCCCATTGCAGAAGGATTCTTCGCGAGGCTAAGGCCGATTACGAGCTGAGACTTGCCAAGAATATCAAGAGCAACAAAAAGGGCTTCTTTCAGCATGTAAATAGGAAGAGGAAGGAGAGACAAGTGGTGGGACCACTAAATAAGGAGGAAGGAGATCCAGTGACTGATATAAGGGAACAGGCACAGATGCTAAATGACTATTTTGCCTCTGTGTTCTCCCCAAAGCAGAACGGGAGATATCCGCATAGATTAGATGAGGCTAGGGACTTAGGGGCACAGATTAGAGTCACCCCCCTTGAAGTCGAGGGGCTCCTCAGGGCATTGGACATTACAAAGGCGCCAGGCCCTGAAGGTTACACCCGAGAGTACTTAGAGAGTTGGCAGGGGTTCTCTCACGCCCGCTGGCCTCCATTTTTGAGACCTCATGGAGAATGGGTGAAGTTTCAGAGGACTGCAGGGTGGCATCAGTGGTCCCAATTTTCAAAAAGGGTAGTAGAAGGGACATGGGGAATTAGCCTTAAGTCCACTGTAGGAAAAACAATGGAAAGGCTCATAATAGAGATGCTAGATAGGAAAGGGAGGCTAACAGCCACACAACAGGGCTTCCGCAAAAACAGGTCCTGCCAGACAAACCTTGTGGAATTATATGACAAGGTTTCAAGATGGCTAGATGGAGGGGATGCAGTGGATGTGGTATACCTGGATTTCAGCAAAGCCTTTGACAAAGTGCCCCATGATATCCTGGTGGAGAAACTGAGGAGTTTTGGGATACACCAAAGCACTGTCCGGTGGATTAGGGCATGGTTGACTGACCGAAAGCAGAAGGTAACCATTAGCGGAATCATCGAGATGGCGGCCAGTGACAAGCGGGGTCCCCCAGGGTTCTGTCCTGGGGCCAATCCTGTTTAATCTTTTCATAAACGACATGGAAGAAGGGGTGAACAGTCTGCTGATCAAATTCGCAGATGATACTAAAATTGGAGCAGTGGCTACAACTGAGGAGCAGGTACTCCAGATCCAAAAGGATCTGGACAGACTATGGAAGTGGGCAGGGACAACAGGATGGCATTCAATGTGTACAAGTGCAAAGTCTTGCACTTGGGGCATAGGAATAGCTGTCATAAGTACAGGTTAGGGGACAAGTGGCTGGAGAGCAGCACTTGTGAAAGGGATCTTGGGGTGCTGGTTGACTGCAGGCTAAACATGAGTCAGCAGTGTGATGTGGTGGTTAAGAGAGCGAATGCCACCCTTGGTTGCATAGCCAGAAGTGTAGCTTCTAGATCGAGAGAGGTATTCTTACCACTCTATATGACTCTGTAATCCTCATTACAGGAAGGATATAGCCAGGTTGGAGTCAGTGCGGTGTAGGGCCACAAGGATGGTGGCCAGTTTGCAGGAGATGCTGTATGTGGCGAGACTGGGGAGACTGGGCCTCTTCAGCCTGGAGAAGAGGAGACTCAGAGGGGATCTGTCACACGGAGATGGGTAGAGACCTGTTCTCCCCTGCAAAGGAAGGCAGGATGTGCTCCAACGGAGCAAAGCTCAGGGAACCAAGGTCCCTTTAGGTGCCAGGAAGCACTTCCTGACAGTTAGGACCCCGAGGGTGTGGAATGGGCTTCCACGGGAGGTGGTTGAGGCCCCATCGGTGCAGGTGTTCAAGGATAGGCTAGACATGCACATGGTAGGCGTGTCATGAGCGGAGCCGGCTTGAGCTGGGTGTCAGACTAGATGGCCCGGGAGACCCCTTCTGACTCCCTCTGTTTCTATGTTTCTATGAATGGCTACAACTGTCCAGGTACTCAAACAAAAGCCATAGCATAAGAATGTTCATTATCAACTGAACAACTGCTATTCATGGAAAGTGCAGGAAATACGTTCACTCATATTACTTCTAAATTTAATCAGGTGCCTCACCCTCTGTGAAATCTGAACACAAAATACTATTTCCTTTTGGATAAGCAAAACTAATAAGAATGATGAGCAAGTGCTTGGCCCCGGCCCTGCCCCCACCCCCCAAACAAAACAGAAGAACATGCAAATACACTGGCTTTTTTTAGTAATGATAAAATTGTTGTAATCCGCTTAGAAAGTCTTTGGACTAGTTAAAGCAGACTATAAGTTGAGTAATAAATAAAGAGGCATTTTGAAAAAGCAGGTGAATTTCTTCCCTATACATATTTTAATCAGAGACTCTACAGTAAATTCTCAGTTTTATTGCCATCTCCTCTTTCAGCCAGAATATAGCAAGAAAGCTCAAAGAGAGCTCCTTGGTTGTAAATCTGAACATTGTGAAGTTGTTTAGGTCCCACTGACTTCAACAGGGTTAAATAATTTGTGTTCAGACATCAATCCTTAACAAGTTATGGTCCAGGGCAGCCAATATGTGGACTTCTGGATGAAGCTGAACTGCAACTGCCATCAATTTTAGCCAGCACACCCAATGGTGATGGTCAATGGGAGTTACAGTCCAACAATATCTGCAGGGCCACAGGACACTCATCACTATTATAAACTGTGAGCACAATACTTTAGCCTTCACAAATCTTTAGGCAAGGTGAGCAGGCTTTTTCATTATTACCATGCATCCTAATGTAATCCTTCTCAGAACATTTCCCCCTCTTTTGGGATCTCTACCATGTCCCATGTAATGAATACAGTTCCCGTGTAAAACCATTTGGCTATTACATGAATAAAGCCTTCCTAATTTCAAAGGGAAATGTCTACTAAGACATTTATGTGATGCTGGATTGCAACACGGATTTAATAATTCATCACATTTCAAATTTAATACATTTACCTCCCTTGGCAATATCCATTTAAAACTTAGTTTGAAATATTGCACTTTCTGCAGTGCTCCCGCCATCTGCCATTAAAAGAAATTTCTCCCCAAAGATAGGTTCCTCAGAGTCAGACACATTTTGTTGATCTGATTACTGAGTTTTCAAAAACAAGCCTGTGCTTGTTTCTGCTAAGAGACTTCATCCCAAATGACTTTTGGAGGTCTGCATCTCTGAACAGGAATTCCAATTATACTCAACTGTTAAAACCAAGACATCAGGCCTGCGTGATTCTGTCGCTTAAAGATAGATGCACTTCATTTGATTTAGGCACTACATCTGACAGTCAGTACAATCACTTGAAAATCTAGAGTCCAATTCATTTACTTCCCTGGCAGTGGGTTGCAAATCTGTGCTCCAAAGGCTGGCTGTGATTCTGCACCATAATTAGGAACATTTGTATCATGTTCATAAGCCAGATCTTTAATTGCACCAATAGAAAGAAAAAGCAAGGATGTAAAGTACCCATGTGATACAAGCCTTATGTGCCAGGTGTAGGGGCCAGCCATGGGGGAGCAGCATTATCTCAGCAAATACAACACAAAAGGGAATATACAGATTAATTCTGTAAAAAGCAAGTTCAAAATATCCAAATAATAGAATCATTAGCTGTGGGAATTCCTTTAAACTTAAGCTTTTAAACTTTTAAATATTTTTAAAGGTCACAATGTAATAAATCATTGAGACCTGAGGAAAATTTTATCAGTCTTAAGATTTCGCACTGCCTAATTTACCCATATTTGAAGTGTACTGTACTATAATATTATATCACAAAAATAAATAGATTAATTAAAAGATATCACAATTTCTATCTTGCTACTTAGTTAAATCAGTTTGGATTGTGGGTTGCTCAGCATGGAATGGATTTTCAGACTAGAAGATATTTTAGCATGCTGAAAACAAAACAGAAAAAGCTATAGCATGTACTTCTTACTAATGCTCATTCTGCTAGATTGTCATGAATATTCTCTTTCTGAAGCAGTAAGAGTAAACTGTAGGAATAAGAAGTGAAATGGTCAAGTTTGCTATTTAGGGTGTTTATAACTAAAAGGGATTGTAAGAAGCTCCAAAGGAATCTCTCCAAACTGCATGAATAGGTATCAAAATGGCAAATGCAGTTCAATGCAACCAAGTATTGGGGCAAAAAAACTCAACTTTAAGTATAAACTGATAAGATGTGAGCTACCAGTAACTGATCAAGAACAGAATCTTGGGGTTGTGGTGGCAGCTCATGAACATGTCAACCCTAAGTGTGGCTGTTGTGAAAAAGGCAAACTCCATGATAGGTATAATAAATGACATTACTGATTTGTAAAAAGTGCGGAAAAGGCCAACTAAAATGATCAAGGGTTGGAACAACTTGCCTGTTGGGAATAGCTGCAAAAACTATGATTATCTGGCTTAGAACAAAGGCAAGTAAGGGGACACATGATAGATGAGTTTTGAATTAGGCATGGTGTGAAGAAAGAGAAGAGGGAGACATTTTTATCCCTTTCCCATAACACTAGAACCTGGGATCATCCCATGAAGCTGACTGGTGGGACGTTTAGGAGAGATAAAAGAAGGGTTACTGTAAAGTGTTGTTTCTTCAGACAACTTGTAAAATATGGAATTCACTGCTACAGGAAGCAGTGATGGCCACCAATTTGGATGGCTTAAAAATGGACAAATTCAGGGAACATGAGGCTATCTTTGCTGGCTATCTGTGATTTCTGTTATCACAGCAGCATGCAATCTAAGTCCCAGTACATGCAAGGGATTATATCGCAAAAGCCGGGCCCGGTGGCCAGCTGATGCCGCTCCCGCGGCTACCGCTGGTCCATCCCGGGGATGGGGACGCTGGGCCACCGTCGTGGCTGAGGAGGGCGCCGCCATCTTGCCGGCCGACGGTTCCCCGCACCCATCCTTGCACTCCACCCGCGGGCGTCAGTGAGAGCAACGCCGGATTGGGGGCGGAGCGCGGGGGCTTAACTTGCCGGTCGCGGACGGGTGCAGGAGCCAGATCGGACACCCCTCCCTCCCTGGAACACCTGCCGCGCTGCAGCTGCTACCGCTGCCGCCACCACCGAGGCCCACGCCGATGGAAGACCTGACGCACGCCGCAGGGTGGGGCGCGGGCGCCGGCTTAACTCGCTGGTCGCAGCCTGGAGCCAGCGGCCGAAGGGCGGTCGCTGCCGTTTGTGGCCTTGCGGGGGCTGGGTGGGTGAAATTTTATATCGGGGGTAGACGGGGAGTTTTATATTGTTTTAATGCTTTTATTGTATTTTAATTTGTTTTTATGGAGTCGTTCCTGGCCATGTCGGCGGCTGAGTTACCTGGGGAGCGCGTGGGCGCCGCCAATGGGGTGGTCATGGGCAATGGACGTTACAGCGGTGGGGGTTTAACTTGTCTGCATAGAAGGAGGAGGGAAGGATGGCTGACACCTGTCCCTCCTTCTGGTTTTACCCGCAGCCAGAGGATTCCAGGTAGTCTTGTCAACCGCCCCCAGGGCCTGACGGTGCTGTTGCTGAATGCCAGGTTGGCCCACAATAAATCATCCCTCATCCATGACCTGATTGTGGATGAGGGGGCCAACCTGGCTTGCATAACAGAGACCTGGGCGGGGGGGGGGGGATGTCGCCCTCTCTCAAATGTGCCCGCCCAGGTATGTAGTTCAGCACCATCCACGCCTGGAGGGGAGGGGAGGGGGGTTGCTTTGGTTTACCGAGCCTCCATCTCCCTCGTGGGGCTTCTAGTCCCTTCAAGGCTGGGGCTAGAGTGCCTCTACTTGGTGTTGGGCGACCGAGACAGACTGGAGATTCTGTTGGTGTACCATGCACCCTTCTGCCCAACAGACTCCCTGTCTGAGCTGGAGATCGTCTCGGACCTGGTGTTGGTCCTGGGGGACTTCAATTTCCACGCCGAGACTAGTCTGACTGGGGCGGCTCAGGACTTCATGGCCCCCATGATGGCCATGGGGCTGTCTCAACATGTCACAGGCCCGGCCCATGAACGTGGACACACTCTGGACCTGGTTTTCTCGACGGGGCAGGAAGAGGGTGGTCTGAGGGTGAGGAATTTGTGTCTGACACCCCTGTCATGGTCAGATCACTTCCTCGTGAGGTTTGTGCTCGAGAGAGGCCTTTCCCTCTGTAAGGGTGCGGACCTGATTGTGTGGGTCCGCCCCCAGAGCCAGATGGATCCAGATGGATTCCTGAAGGCCCTGGGGGAGTTTCTGGCTGACAAGACTGGTGCTCCTGTCGAGGCTCTGGTTGAGCTATGGAATGGGGAAATGACCAGGGCTATTGACACGATCGCTCCTAAGCATCCTCTCCCGCCGTCAGAGCCTACTCTTCCCCTTGGTATACATCTGAATTGCGGGCGATGAAGCGGGTTGGGAGACGTCTAGAACGTAGGTGGAGGAAAGCACGGGATGAATCTGACCAAACACACTTAAGAGCCCATTATCGGGCCTATGCTGTGGCAGTGAGGGTGGCGAAAAAGAAATTCTTCTCCATTTCCAATGCCTCCTCACAATGCCGTCCGGCGGAGCTTTTTCGGGTGGTACAAGGGCTGGTTCATCCTGGCCCTAAGAAAGATCTGGTTCTACCCTCAAAGGCCCGCTGTAACGACTTTGCCAAGCATTTCAGGGAGAAAATCGCTCAGATTTGTCACGAGCTGGACTCCACTAGTGACTCAGAGGCTTCTGGGGAGATACCAATGTCGCCGTCTGGTCCAAAATTGATGGATGAATTTCAGTTACTGCAGCCTGATGATGTGGACAAGGTGCTCGGGCGAGTACGTCCCACCACTTGCCTATTGGACCCTTGCCCATCTTGACTAATTAACAACGCCAAGCACGGGACAGAGACCTAGATCTTGGAAGTGGTTAACCCCTCTCTGAGGGAGGGCTGGGTACCTGCCCCTTTAAAGGAGGCGGTAGTCCGACCAGTTCTGAAGAAGGCGTCACTGGATCCAGAGATGGCCACTAATTATAGACCAGTGGCCAACATCCCATTTTTGGGTAAGGTGTTGGAGCGGGTGGTGGCGGGACAACTCCAAGCACTCTTGGATGAAACTGATTACCTGGACCCATTTCAGTCCGGCTTCAGACCCGGGTATGGTACTGAATCTGCCTTGGTCGCCCTGTACAATGACCTGTGCAGGGAGAAAGACAGGGGGAGTGCAACCCTGTTGGTTCTCCTGAACCTCTCAGCAGCTTTTGATACCATCAACCATGGTATCCTTCTGGATAGGCTAGCGGGAATGGGGGTCGGAGGCACTGCTTTGCAGTGGTTCCACTCCTATCTCAGTGACTGATTCCAGAAGGTGATGCTGGGGGACTATGGCTTTGCGCCATGGCAGCTATGCCATGGAGTACCGCAGGGATCCATTTTGTCCCCTTTGCTATTTAACATCTACATGAAACCACTGGGAGAGGTCATCAGGAGGTGTGGGCTGTGGAATCATCAGTACGCTGATGATACCCAGCTCTACTTCTTGTTTTCTACCAATCCAAGTGAGGCAGTGGCTGTGCTGAACCGGTGCCTGGCCGAGGTAATGGGCTGGATGAGGGCCAATAAACTGAAGCTCAATCCAGACAAGACGGAGGTCCTGTTGGTTGGCGGATTGGGCTTCGGGGAAGGGGACCTGAACTTAGTACTGAATGGGGTTGCACTCCCTCTTAGGGACAAGGTTCGCAGCTTGGGAGTGCTCCTCGACCCAGAGCTTTCACTGGAAGTTCAGGTGACAGCGGTGGCGAGGAGCGCTTTCCTTCAGCTTCGGCTGATCCATCAGCTGCATCCCTACCTGGAGAATGACTGCCTGGAGACAGTGACACACGCGTTGGTGACTTCCCGACTTGACTTCTATAACGCGCTCTACGTGGGGCTGCCCTTGAAGATGGTTCAGATACTTCAATTGGTTCAAAATAGAGCTGCCAGGCTGCTGACGGGGACTGGGCGTTATGTTCGCATGACTCCAGTTCTCCATCAGCTTCACTGGCTTCCCACTGAAATCCAGGCCCAATTGAAGGTGTTGGTGATGACCTATAAAGCCCTTAACGGCTTGGGTCCTGGTTACCTGAAGAAGCGCTTATGTCCATATGTGCCTGCCCACCCCTTGAGATCTGCAGGAGAGGCCCTTCTCCGGGAACCCTCCGTAAAGAATATTAGGAAAGTAAGTACTCGAAGGAGGGCTTTCTCTGTGATGGCGCCCAATCTATGGAATGTGCTTCCCAGAGAGGTCCGCCTGGCGCCGTCGTTATTTGTTTTTCGGCGCCAGGCGAAGACTTTTTTATTTAAACGTCATTTTAATTGCTAATAAATGTATTTATTTTATATCTTTGGCCAGGACATCTCAAATTATATACTTTTATATTGTTATTATTTATTTATTGTTGTGAGCCGCCCCGAGGCTTTGGTGAACGGGGCGGCATAGAAGCTTCCTAAATAAATAAATAAAAAGCGCCTTGCCAAAGATATGACAGGGGACCTTTGATGGTTCCATAGCATCCTTAGGGCCAGCAGGAAAAATGCCCTGGACAACCCTGAGCAACTTTAGTACGCGACCCAGAGGTAAACCCAAGACTCAACATAAGGGGAGGTGTTCTTTTTAATTTTTATTTTGGTTACCTTCACATCCCATGGATATGTTTGAATACAGGCACTCCCTAATGTTCTCTTACATCTTCTGCAAACTGTCCTCTATCTGAACTCAAAACATCTGCTATGTATTCACACTTGACTGGATTGTACCCAGAATACTGAATGTTTCAATATCAGGCAGAGGTAAGTTGTAACAGGGTAGTTAACATGGCGTCTTCTAAATTGAAAAGATCAATATTCTGACATCTGTCAAAGATAATGAAGATTCCAAGGAATATTGCTATCACCCCAGGCATGACGCAAAAATGACAAACATAGTTAGAAACCAAAACATTTTCATTAATTTTACTTTTGAAATGGGGAGTGGAAACATTCATTTCCTGAGTTTGTTTTTCAGTATGTGGCCTCTCAGACAGTTAGTAAGGCTAGTACTTAGTGCTAATGGTAAATTTTTACAACAAACAAATTTTATTAGCTTGAAGTCATTCTTAGGCAAGGATCCTGCTAAATTAAGTTTAAGCTACTGGTTCATAAGCCTGTACTGGATCAGGCAAAGCCAATACTGTAAGTGTCTTTCTGCTATACATCACGGCTCTTGGTACATCTAGTGCCCAAATTAAGCTCTCAATTGTATGCATTATAACTATGTGAACATGCTTCAGTCATGATCAGATCTCTTTTTTTTATTGAGGAGAGGCAAAGTAAGGTTGTCTGAAGTGAAGGGAAACTATAGACTTATTTTAATATTATCAGTCAGAACCAATCCAACTGAATTTAGATTTTCCCACCTAAAAATTGAGTTACTTTAAGGTTTCCAGTGCTCTTTACTGTGAGTAGCACTGAATGTTATTGCACTATCCTTGATCAACACTCCTAATGAAGGCTTACAATCAACTAGTCCATCAACATTTCCTTTGCACCATTTAGCTTAATTTTATACTCATTTACTTACTGCATTTGAACTAGGTGAAGCAGACTGCGCAAAGTAGTTTGCCCACAAAGACTCTGAAACAGCCTGGATTCTAGGGTCAGAACGAACATCGCTTCTCACAACATAACTGCCTCACACGTTTTCATGCATCATGGAATGCTAATGTGGTCTCCTAGGGGAAAAACGAAGGTTTTTCATTCGATGCTGTGAAGGCAAAAGGAGAATAGCCTTCATGACACCCCTAGAAAGGAAGGTCTCCTGACCCATCAAACCTACTTTGCATATCCAAACACAATAAAATGGAATGTTGTTCTTTATTTCTTTGTCACTCTGGTTCATACCTTGGTCACACTGGGCCACTTCCTTGAGTCACTTCCTCCTTTGACCGCCCAGAGATGCTGTCTCTCTCTCCAGGTGCACTTTGCACTGTGAATACTTTACCTTGAGAATTTAACATAGGTTATCAAGTATTTTACTATATTTCCAATTTCCCACTATGCTTTCCCTATTGTCTCATTATATTATTTTATAAATACCTGCTCTCAGTCTAAACCTGAAGTTTGAACATAAGGGCTACTTAATGGCTAAACATTTCATAAATAAACTAAGTTTATCAATCATTCTCGTGTCTGATGAGACACTGGTTGATATGAAAGTATCAAAATCTGTGATAGCTCATTCAGGTACTATTAAAGGCTACAGTCATCAAGTAATACGTACAGTGCCTTGCAGAAGTATTCCCCCTGCCCCCAACATACGCAAAATATTCCACACTGTGAGGGGTAGCATATTTTTACGGTGGCACCAAAAGGTAATCAAACAGAAACAAAATGGCACATACTAGATGCATAAGCATTTACTTCCTTTGATGTGACATGCCTAAATAAGCTTTGGTGCGACCCACGCAAAAGACTGTGTGTGGTACAAAGCCTGAAAGCACCATTCCTGTAGTAAAGCATGGTGGTGGAAGCTTCACCCCATGGAGATGCTTTTGCTGGGCAGGGGCTGGGCAACTGGTCAGAACTGGTGGCAAGATGAATGCAGCCAAATACAAACACTCTGTTTCAGTTGCAAGGGGTCTGGGATTGGGAGGAGGTTCAACTTCCGGCAGGACAATAACCATAAACACACTGCCAAAATTGCATTGGAATGGTTTAAAAACAAGAATCTTGATCTGTTAAAATGCAACCAAATCCCAGATCATAATTTTAATGAGAATCTGTGGCAAGACTTAAAAGCTATTGTTCACCAACAGTGCCCATTCAACCTGAAGAGCTGGAAGAAGAATGAACAAACATTGTGGGATCCTGATGTGCAAAGCTGATAAAGATTACCCAAGAAGACTTCCACTGAGTATTTACTCAGGAGAGTGAATACTTATGCAATTAACAAGTTATACCTTTTGTTAACTTTTGTCCAATGATAAAAAATGTTTTGCACCTTCACAGGGCTGGGTATCTTGTGTCCATCAAACGGTAACAATATCAACTAAATTCATTTCAATTCCAGATGGTAACACTAGAAAATGTGGAAAAGTCCAAGTGGGGCTGAACACCTCTGCAAGGCGCTGTATGTGTGACCCAGCCTCTAGAAATTAGCTTGTTTTGACACGTGCAATCTGCATCTGATAAAGTAGCCATCGTGCTAAACTCCATTCCACAATAAACCAAATAGTCTCTAAGGTATCACACATACCGTTTTGTTATTTATTTCACTTGCTAAAGAAACAACTCACTCCAATTTAATAAACATAATCGGGAATGTGTCATCAGCTTTTTAGATGGGTTCAGCTCCACTCTGTCATTTAAACTGAGCAAGTACTTCCAAATGTGCTGACAACCTCCTGCCAAGCAGAAAGGAAGCCAGAAGACACTCACTAGGGAACCATGAAATACAGCTATAAACAGTGATAAGCAGTAATAATTTATCTGAAGTCCTATCATTTCATCTCCTAAATTGCTCTGGGCTCATTTGGAATAACTAGGTTGTACTGAGTGGACAACTCTACCCTGAAGTTTCCCATCTCAAGCAACCATCTGAATGCAATAGTCTACATTTCAGGACACTGAAATCCTGCCTATAATTTTATTGAGGCCTATATCAGACTAAGATTGCTGGGAGAAATATTAACAACCTCAGATATACAGAAGATACCACTCTAATGGCAGAAAGTGAAGAGTAACTAAAGAGCCTCTTGATGCGGGTGAAGGAGGAGAGCACAAAAGTTGGCTTGAAACTCAACATTAAGAAAATTAAGATCATGGCATCTGGTCCTCTCACTTCCTGGCAAATAGATGGGGAAGAAATGGAGGTAGTGACAGATTTTATTCTCCTGGGCTCCAAGATCACTGCAGATGAGGACTGCAGCCAAGAAATTAAAAGATGCTTGCTCCTGGGTAGGAAAGATACGGCAAATCTAGACAGCATACAAAAAGCAGAGACATCACTCTGCCAACAAAAGTGCGTATAGTCAAGGCTATGGTTTTCCCAGTTGCAATGTATGGCTGTGAAAGCTTGGACCATAAGACTGAGCGCCAAAGGATAGAGGCCTTTGAATTGTGGTGCTGGAGGGAACTCCTGCAAGTCCCTTGGACTGCAAGGCAATCAAACCTGTCAGTCCTAGAGGAGATCAACTGCTCTTTAGAAGACCAGATACTGAAGATAAAACTCAAATACTTTGGTCACCTAACGAGAAGGAAGGACTTCCTGGAGAATAGCCTAATGCTGGGAACAACAGATGGCAAAAGAAGAAGGGGACGGCAGAGAATGGGGTGGCTAGATGGAGTCATGAAAGCAGTTGGCGTGAGCTTAATTGGACTCGGGGAATGGTGGAGGACAGGAAGGCCGGGAGGAATGTTGTCCATGGGGTCGCGATGGGTCCAACACGACTTCGCGACTAACAACAACAACATATCAGACTAAAGAATAAAAATAATTACAGCTCTTTAATTTTGGATATCACCTACTAATCAAGACCCAAACTCAACATATTGCAGAATGAACCTGGGACTTGCTTTTTGGAAAGCACATAGAACAACTATACTACTATGCTAGGGACTGACACTTTATTATTACTCTGAGATTTACGAATTGATGCTATTAACACCTACCCCAGTCATTGGAAAGGAAAGACTTCTATTTACAGTTGTTTGTGGTTGGAAGATGTGTGTCATGGTAACACATTGTGAAGCATAAAGAAAATCTTCAGTACACATGTCTTCTATTCTATCCCCTTTTTATCCAGTAATGGGTTAATTACTGGTGCCAATGTTATTTGTTTTTCAGTGCCAGGCTAAGACCTTTTTATTTAAAACTTATTTTAATTTTTAATTTATTTATTTAACTAGGTTTTCTTTCTTTCTTTTTTTTAATTTTTAGCCGAGAATGCACTGAGGTTTTATTGAGGTTTTATGGCACTGGGGTTTTATTGTACTGGGTTTTTAATGTATGGTTAATTTTTTTTTTGATGTTGTGAGCCGCCCCGAGGCTTATTGCGATGGGGCGGCATAGAAATGTTTTAAATAAATAAATAAATTAACTCATGGTTTGCTGGTTCATATGCCAGCACCATTTTGAATATTCCATGACTTGCAAACCCATAAACGCTATGTTTATTTCAAGATTTACTGACACATCTGGTTTAAACATAATTTAAAACATTGCCTCACTCTGACTTAATTCATGGTCTAGCTACCAGATAACTGAGTGGGTTGTTCTTCTGATTTCTGGGTTGTTTGGTTCTTATCCTCTTCAGGCACCTTCTCTCTGTATACCACATGCCACTGTGGTACTATAATTGCCAGCATATAAAGTGTTTACACTACTCCAAACAATACACAGTTCTGGGTTTACATGCAGTAACGACCCATAGTTCACAATCCTAAAACAAACCATGGGCTCTGTTTATGAATTAACAAGCCATAATTAACCCACGATTTCAGGTCTGAATACAACAACCAATGATTCAACGGGATACAAACATAAACCATGCTTTAGTATTGTTTGTAAACCCAGCTGTAGTATTCAGATCCACATGTCATAGAATAACTTCTGACTTGGTGGTTTCATATTCAAAATGGGAACAGTACCTCCCAGGGAAATTAATTTATCCATGATTTGCTGTTAGGTGTAAATGGGGACAATGAAATCATAAACATGAGTGAATTTGCTTCATTTATATTTTTGGAAATGTATCTATGTTTTTAGTTATTTTCAACTGTCATATACTACATAAATTCTAGGAAGCATACAATAAATGTAATACATTTTAAATACAAGATTAAACAAAAAGCATAAAGCAAATGAAACTTGAAATACAGCAAACCCCTTTCCATCCCCCTCCCCCTGATCTCAAAACTGAAAACACAGTATTTTAAACTTATAAGACCACAAGACAAACTGTTTAAAAAACTTGGTTGAACATGGTACTGAAAAGGCTATGGGGGTGTTAGTGTCTTGGAAGGATCTGCCTTAACTGAAAAGGTCCTGAACTGGTAGTTATTAGCCTTGTTTCATTCGGCAGGGATACTCAGCCTCTGAAGAACTTGAGGTTGAATGTGGTGCCTACGGGAAAGAAGCCATCTATGCTGGGGCATCTCATGCAAACATTTAGGAATGTAATAATTAAAACCAGCCCTTGTGATGGAAACAGACTGGGATTAGTGCAGGTACAGAAGTGCAAGCCTAAATTGCAATTAGTAATTCTAGCAGCACTATTTTGACCAATCACAATTTTTGTGATCATTTTAAAGACAGTTCTATTTAGTGGCATATAAATGCATTAAACAAATAAGGCATTAAAATAGTCTAAACTGGAGTTTTATTGGTAAGGCCACAACTAGCTTAACCAGAGCTGGTAAGAGAGACATTGACCCAAGAGGTCAGTTGATCTACTGATAACAGTTCTAGATCAATAAGCAACCTGGGCTGTGAACTTGGTATTTTAGTGGGAACATGACTCCTCCTAGAAATGATAAATTTTGGTATGAACATTAGTAATTTTGTAAAATCTTGAACTATCCTCATACTTCTTTTGCTATAAAATCTACAATGTTTGTCTCAAGAAGCACCTCTGGGTAGCAAATGATATTTCTAGATGCCAACTACTGGTTCTTTCTGCCAGTATGGAACAGCCATACACAATTCTTATAATAAATATTCATAAATGCATTTTGTTTTAGCCTATTTCAGGCTTTTAAATAAATGAGGAACAAGGTGAACTAATGCTAGAGACATCTGTGTTAACTTGTGAACAAACTAGGGACCTGCCTTTTCATGGATAAAAATGGTTGTTTCTGTCAAGCCGTTCTAGCTAGCCATGTTAGAACTTCTTTCTGTGACCCGCTCACATTTGGCCCATCCTATCCCAGAACTGTTTCCTGCAGTAGCCATCCTATCAGATCATCATGGGATTCATTTTGATATAGGATCAATGAGTTGGTATCCAAACATGCCTATTCCCTTCTATTTTGCTGGTTTCTTTTCTATCATAGCAAGTTATTAGAGTAAACCCCTTGAGTACTTTGGCAGATACAGTAAATTTATGGTAAAAATAGCACAACTGAATGCCAAATAGTGTGTGTCCATGTCCATGGGCACACACATGTCTCTTGCTTGTGAGGGTTTATCTGAAGAGAGAAGTCACTCAGAAGAAAGCTGAGCTGTAGCAAGAACAAGCATACATTCACCAATTCCAAGAAAGTATTAGAAATCTTTTGGAAGGAGAAAGGGAAAGAAGTCATTTGAAAACAGGAAATGCAAAGTTACAGCCACAAAATAATTACTATGGGATATTCCACTTATCTCTGATAGTATATGATCCTAGTGTATATGATCCAAACAAAACTAGTACATGAGTCCACATGTAAGTCTATGGTAGTTTGTGCAGGAAACTACTACAAAAGAAACCAATGCTTCTTTATTATAATTGCTGGAGCATATGGAAGTTCCTATAATCATATACCCTAGCAATAATATCTAGATTCCTATGTATAAAGGACTAGTAGAAGGATGCATTAATTCAGTAGATTGCCTGAGACAGATTCTAACATTTTAGAGTGACTTAAAAAGGAAGGAAATGGCTTACTGAGGCCCAGAAGGGAACCAGTATTTTCTACTTAAATCACTGCATATTTTAATGATCTTCATATTATATAAACTAGCCCTAGCCATACATCCTTCAGCTCCTACGTGTTGGACAGGACTGCAGAGACCTGGTAAGACTGAACTTTCCCATTGAGCCAGTCAGACTATACCTCAGAATGATTATAACTATTCCATAAATATCCCAGATTAATTCTGATCCCAACATCAAATCCACTTAAGAGACTTAAAAAGCCTGAGTCGTCAGGGCTGTAGCTCAAAGACTGTCCCCTCCTGGAGTCAGAGCAATACCTTATCAAAACATGGGAAATTTTATTTCTTGTGTGAGGTAAAGTTCACACCTTGGGTGTGAGGCAAAGCAATCTGAACACATCTGTAGGGTCCCTGTCTAAACATTATTCAATAAATTCTTATGTACAAGGTTAATTGGGCATTTAAAAAGCCCTTGTTATGAAAGCAGGATATTTGCTCTCTGAACAGCAGCTGTTTAAGGAGTTATTCTCTCTCTCCCATTGAAGGGATTTATCCTCAGTATCTTTCAAACCAATTGAATATTTCAGGCAAATAGGGGGAAATAAAACTAGCAGCAACATACTTTCTTCCAAATTATACATTCTAAAATAAATGGTAGCCCCCTAGACAATGAACAAAAATCAACACCACAGGAACAAATAGGTAAGAACGAGCAAACAAAATGGTGAACATGAACTAACTTAAAAACATCCCTGCACTGTGTAGATTACAGAAACAGCCTGCCAAACATGGAACTGAGCTTCTGAGACACATTACACTGAGAAACTAATGGTAACAAGTATAAGGGCAGAGTCCTTTGTAATCCACTGTAACCTTACCTCCCTGGTTGAGAATCAGCTCTGCACAACAGTTACTGGTGACATTCCTATGGGTTTATTCTTTAAAAGCTGCTCAAATTACAAACACTAAGCTCACAATCTTTGTGAAAAAGGCACTGTTGCAGCTATATATCCATGCAACTCACTTTTAGAAAAACTGCGTTGCAGAAATAAAAGTGTAACTCCTAGTGCTAGTCATAGTGGTTTGCACTGTAAGACATAATGTAGTGTAGAAATTAAATAAATAAACAACATACTTAAGAACAGATGCCCAAAGAGATACTGTCTCAGAGAACAAGAATCAAAGGTTTGCCATTGCTTGTTAATATGCCCTGGACTGTTCATGCAACTATTATTTATTGCCCTTCATTGACTGGCTATGTGATGTATGCAGAACTTATCCTAAAGACACATACATACTAACTGCGCAGACAAGAGCCTTCTACCATAGGTTTAAGAACATTGAAACAATTTATGGCTTTAAAAACTCTTCATAAATTTACATACATGATAAAACAGAAAGCCACCTTATATGAAGAAGACCATTGGTCCATCTTACAAGTTAACTGGCACTATCACCAGGGGTTCAGGCAGCATTTTTCTAGCCTATCTAATGTTGCTTGAAATGGAACATGGGACCTTTTGCTAGTAAAGCAGATGTTCTACTTACAACACCTCACCTGTTGAGTGAATAAATGATGAGAAAGCATATTATCATAGGTTTTAAGTGATTTACACTTGCTGCAAGTGGCACCATATTAAAAGAGGCAGTTCACCTACTCACACCAGATGAAAATCCTTCTGAAATGTTTCACATTACTAGGCAGTGGGGGGCTTGTGGGGAGGGCTTGGACAGTAAATACTTTATTAAAATAGTTCATCATAAAACTGTTATAATGGAATTTTGTAGCAAAATGATTTGGCATAGTTTAAAATTGTCAATTGCTTAAGTACTGTGACCCTAAATGAGAAATATTATGCTTCCAACTATATTGCAACTAACTAAGCAGTTATATACTTTAATATATAAGTGGGGCAGTCTTGCACACTTCCAAAGAAGTTTCCAAAATCTTTATTAGAGAAACCCAAATGTGATTTAGTAAGAGCTAAAAAATAAATCACAGGAGCCTTTACAGAGGTAAAGGTTGATTAAGAAATAGGCTATACCATCCCTACTTAAAAGTAATTTGTTAACTTTTATTTTAATCCATTAGAGAGAGAGAGAGAGAGAGAGAGAGAGAGAGAGAGAGAGAGCGCGAGCGAGCACACCTGTCAGGAAAGTGTAGCTCTTTAACTACTCCTGAATTGGCCTTACTTTAAGCAGTAATGCAGTTAAGCAGCTCCCCATACATGATTAATTAACGATTAAAGCATTCTGTAAATAGACCCAGAGTAGACTGCAAACAGGTGCCCAAAGATCAACAGGTTTAGATTTGAACTAGTCACAGTTTGGAAGGGTGGCCACCTGCCAATGTTTACTGACCCTCCTTCTGTCAGTTCCACTTAGCAACGCCTCGTTCCACTCCAAGCGCCGCCAAGCTCGCTCCTTTGCCTCGGCCTAGAGGCCCTACTGGCTAGCCACCTCTAGAGCACCACCTGCGGTTGGGTTCTCCACGCTCCTATTCCATCATCTTCCCTTGAAGCCTTTCCGACCTAGGGCTCCTCCGCGGCCACAGCTCCCAAAGGTAGTGCAGCTTCTTCCGCAGGAAAGCTCCAACAATTTACTCAGGAATAATCCATGGAGAGCAAATCACTGGAATGCTGCGCCTTTAAGCAGGCACGCAGCTACTGCAGCGAAGCAGAAGGCGGGTGCCAGAGAGGGACGCGCGCGCTTTCCCTCCTTCTACCTGGGCTCGCTCCTTCCACCGGCGCCCAAGCCGAGGCCACCCAGGGAAAACGTCGTCATCAGCCGTCGGGGAAGTGTGTGCGACTGGCGGACTGCCCGCCCGTGTGCGGCGGGGGCGCTTTGCTTCATGTTATCCGTAACCACAGGCAGCCCCTACCTCACATCAGCCCCACCGACGACCCTCGGGAAACCGCGCGCAGGTGCAAGACCGAGCGCTACCGCCGCACCTGGCTTGGGCCACCCAGCCCCTGAGCTGCCCAAGCAAACCTCGGGCTGCTCCGAGGTGTTCTGTCGCTCCTTTCCAAGCCAGCAGAGAGTTGGCCCTGCACCTCTCCCTCCGCCCCGCGCCCGACACGTCGATGAGAGCCTCCCCTCGCCGGCGCCTTACTTTGCATCCCTGGCGTTCTCCTGGCCGTCTCCCGGCGGCGGCGGCGGGGCGGGCAAGGCTGCCTGCTGCAGCAGGAGCAGCCTGCATGTGGCCAGGTGCCGCTGGTGCTCGTCCTGCAGGCGAGCGTTCTCGTGGTACAGCCGGGCCACTTGCTGCTCGAGCTCGTCGATCCGGAGCTTCTGCTTCTCCAGCAGCTCCTGCTGGGTCTCGATAATCTTGTTGAGCTCCTTGAGGTACTCCGCCGCCTTGCTGGGGTTCTCCGTCGGGGTCTCCATGACCGCCCAAGCCCCGCCGCTCACCTTGGCAACGAGGCGGCCGGCCAGGGCGCCGGGACGGCCGCTGGACGCTCAGCGCGACTGCGAGCGGAGAGGCGCACCCAACCGAGCGCCGACCCGAATGCCCCCGCAGCCCAGTGGCAAGCCCGCTCCTCGGCTAGGGGGAGCAGACGCAGCTGTTTCTACTTCGGGCCGCCATTGCCTACGGGCCCTCCTGCCGCTCCTGGCCGGGCTTGCCGCGCGCGGCACCTCCACTTTGGAGTCGTTCCGCGACTCCGGTGCACAGGCTTCGCAGCCGCGCTGAAGCAACAGCCACCGACTCCTCCTGCCCCTCCGGCGAACCCCTGGAAAAGTCTCCGTGGACAGTTCAGAGGGAGCCTGCGGGCAGTGTCCCTCACCTCGCGGCGTCCCCCGTGGACTGCCCCTGCCCCCGCTTCAGTCCGCCGCCGCCTCTTCCTCCTCCTCCCGCACGCAGGCGCTTCGCCCCCTCCGCCGCCGGTCCTGTGGAACAGCAACAGTCGCTTCCTGCGCGTGCCGGCGCGGACGGAACAGCGCGGAGTTTGGAAAGTGCCTGCTCCCTGCCAGGTGTCGCGCCGCTTCACGGACCTTGGGGCGGAGCTGCTCCGTCCTGGGTCGGAGCGGCTGCTCTCAGCGCCGCGCTGAGTGCTGACTGCGCCGCCGTAGCAGCAGCTGCTGCTGCTGGGTGCTTGCTACTGCCACCGCGGCGGCGTCTTTTTCCCAGCCGCTGGCCGGCGGGCGAGCTCGTCGGGCGCAGCGCTTTACTCCCCCCTCCCCACGCCGCCCTCCAACGCAGACGCGCCCCGTGTTGGCTAAGAAGCGGAGGGGCGGGGAGGAGGGCGGCTGATGACGGCTGTGAGCGGAGGCGGGAGGCGGCAGGCCGGGAGCTGCCGCCGGGCAGCGCGACAGGGAAGCCGGGGAGCAGCCAGGCGCCTCGGAGCAGCTCCTCTTTTGGCGGGAACCGGCTAGGAGCCCCGCGCCACGGCGGGGGGAAAGCTGGGGGGCTGGAGGAAGGGGGCCTCTCTCCCTCCCTCTCCGAACTGGGGAGGCAGCCCCGCGACCGGGTGGGACCCCGCGCGCCCCAGCGCCCCGCCAGGTAAGGGGAGGGCGCGGACGCGTGTATGGAGAAAGCGAAGTAGATGCGAGCGAGGCATGTGTGCTCTTTAAAAGGAGCAAAAGCGTGGCGCCGGCCTTCCTCTCCCTTGCAGTCCGCACGCCAACCCCCAAGCAGCCCGGTCAGCGCTCGGGCATTTCGTCTCTCCCCATTCCTTCCCTGCCACATTGGTGAGGCAAGCCGGCAGGCCACTCCCCCCCCCCGCCCCAGCAGCCCTCCGCCCGGGAGGAGGGGGCGCCCCGGCGCTCGAACAGCAGCGCTGAACTTGCACTGCTGCTCCTGCATTTCATAAGTGAATATTGAATTTCCGCGATGGGGCGTGGGGAGGATGGCCTGAGGTAGCGCGCGGGGGTTAATGCTCCGCGCGCGCGCTCCCCGCTCGGGGATATTACGGAGAGCGATGGAGGAGCTGGCAGAGGCGGCGGCGGCGGCTGAGCAGCGCTGAAGCTGCTTGAAAACAACCCCACCCGGGCGTTCCAGGAGGCGGCAAAAGCCGCTCTCCAGCCTTCCGCCTTCAAGTCACGCTTCTGCCTCTGGGTGGCCAACTGCTGGCCAGGGAAAGCAGTCGCCTGCCCGTTCTCGATGTGTGACTCCGTCTGGCTGCGCGTGCCGAACGCGGGTCTTGCGCCGTCAAGACCGCAGCAGGTTGGAGAGCGCGAGAGGATCTGGTGTGGTGAAGCTTTGGCACAAATCCAGTTGTTTGGCCGGAAAGGTTATCAAAAACAAGCTGGCTCGGGGGAGAAAGCAGAGTGAGCAGGCATGTAGGCTGAAGGCAAAGAAAGCACAAGGATGTCCTTCCTCTTTTCCCCTCCTGCTCCCTTCAAAACGGCCTTTCTGCCTCTCTCTTCCTTTCCTCTACATCCTCTTGCCCTTCTCCTAAGTTCCTAAATCTTCGTTGATTCTCAAATGTCGCAGTAGCGTTTGCTACTTCACCGGTTTCACTGGCCCTTCTTCTGCAAAGTCAGCTCCTCTGGAACCTGGGCTGCAATTCTTGCTAACACTTGAGAGAATAGGCAGCTTGAGTGAAGAGAGTGATGCAGCACAGGAGAGGATGACCTGGGGGCTCCTGATAGCAAAGCTATCAGAGGTAAGAACCCTTCCCCTTCCTGCCATGCACTGGCCAATACACTCATTCCAGAGAAGATCAGTTACTCTAAAATAAGCTAGATGTAAATAGCTGCTTTCAGTATTTTTAATTTTTGACATACATCATCTGTGAACAGTTCATGAAAATTACATCCAGGATTTACAATTGTCTTTCCTACCTCCTGACATATATGAAAGGAAACTAAACGATTGGGGGGGGGGGGAGTAAAAGCAACCTCACTTCTAAGTGGCTATAACATGTTACTGTGTGTGTACTTTTTATTTCCAAAGGTAAACAACATAGTTTTATGAACTGAAGCACCCCATGTGTAGAGTTATAACATCTGTTGTAACTAAACTAAAAGTGCTATGTAGACTCCATCTTAACAGAGCAAATGGCCAGGATTCATAAAAAATGTGCACAAAATTAAGTGATTTTAAACATATCAATAACATAAACTTGACTTCCATTTCTCTTTTAAGTCCCCTGTTGACACATCTTGGCTATAATCCCCAAAGCAAGTTCTGTATGTTCTGTAATGAGTCCACTGAAATGTCTTTTTAGTTAGTGAATCTTAAGGAAAGAAGTGGGGATGTCCAGACAAAGTTTACTTCCACTATTGTTCCCTCCTTCCTTCCCTCTCCTGACCCTTCAGAGATAAGAATGTTTTTCCCCAAAGCTCTTGTTACTCTCCAGAATAACTTTGACATCTTGCCTGAGATGGACCGTCCTTTTGTAAATTACTGTATCTGCTTTAGATATGATGTAGCTCGTCATAGATTTCATCCATGCTCTTATACTGTTTTAGCTTGAATCCCAGCATTGATTTCATTTTTACATAACTACAGGGTCTAACCTCACTCTCTCTGGCTGGCTATTGGCCCATTCCCCATATTAAGAAAACACTGAATAGCAAGTTTGGTTCTAGGCTAGTAGTAACTAGTAGACTCCACATGCATGATTTCTCACTCTCAGCCACTTTCAGAACTCAAATGCTTTCAATGGAGAGTGGGCGAAGATTAGTGCCTCCATGCTTGATTGGCCCCACAAAAGATTTAGGGAGCTGATTTCTTTTGTACCTGCTCATGAAAAGGACAGATTAAGGCATCATCAGGATACCTTGTATCCCGGTGGAGCCTCACTCATCCCTTCCCTGCTTTCAAGAATGCCCACCAGAGCACCATCACTCTAAGGCAGGGGTGGGCAATTAATTTTCCTATGGGGGGCCACATGAGAAACTTTGACAGTTGTTAAGGGCCTGACCAATACACTTACAGCTCTGCTCAATATATATCTCTATAAAAACAGTAAATGAAGCATTACGATGATACAGTGAAAATGTGGAGCACAGAACAACACTATTTAATGAATATTCACAAAAACATTAACATTACATGAAAAGCAATAAATTCAATTCAATTTAGCAGATCCTTCAAAATAAAAGCAGTGCAGTTGTATTGCTTGCATCTATATTACAACGATATATATTTGCATTGACTTTTAATTTGCCAGTGACCTCATGCTGGCCAGTCAGGGTCAGCCATCGGGCCGATGTGGCCCGCAGGCCATACAGTGCCCAGGTCTGCTCTAAGGTCAGTGTTGCAACTTTAGAGCTAATGCAGGGACGGCAGTCCAAATTCAGAATCACAGTGCATTTCCAAGCTTGGAACTTGGGCTTTGGCATTTTTGCTTCTTTTTTTAACATAGCATTTTGCCTATATTTGAATTATTTTAGCCTTGCTTTTATTAAAAAGTTTAGAAATACTTATGGCTGGCTGAAAGATAATGCAGAAATATAGCATCAAATATTGATGAGCTTATACTTGCTTTAGACTGGCTACCTTTTTTGACAAGGTTCCTGTGCCTTTAACAACTTTACTCTCCCGCAAGAAACATCATCCTTTTTCTAGACATTGCAGCCTTATTTGCAAAATCAGACAAAACCTCTTTACTTTTTAGAGCCATGTTGTTTGTGTTATTTAAAAAGAATCCAACAGAGGCTAAGATAAGAATCTCTCATCTATTCTGTCTGTCTTTCAAGAGCTTTCCCCTGCAGGCTCTCTTCTTTTTTTCTCCTTCAGGATATTAGCAAAAGTGTCTACATTGCAGAGTTCATTAATAGGTTAATTAGGTTAACTTGTCA
Organism: Varanus komodoensis; assembly: GCF_004798865.1. Lineage (NCBI taxonomy): Eukaryota > Metazoa > Chordata > Lepidosauria > Squamata > Varanidae > Varanus > Varanus komodoensis. The sequence goes on from NW_025336346.1 coordinate 11,758,199, forward strand.
TTCAAGGACAGCCACTTTCCCTTGGCTGGACAGAATCACCTCAAAACTCTTGTCTTAAGAAGCAAGGTCCCTGCAATGTAAGAAATGCCAGGAAAAAAGTAGTATTGCATAAGCTGGCTTAAATGTTCTCTAAGAACATCCACTAGTTTGCCGGATGCTGCTGGGATCCTGCCTGGAGTGTTTAGAAAGAGAAATCACAATTCTTCCCAGGAGCTTTAAACAGCCTATTCACTTCATTGCACCAGATGAATTAAGGGAGCTTGCCAACTAAGAGAGAGGGAGAGCATATTTATAGCATCAGTATCACATTCAAGTTCTGTATGCACAAAAGCTAGTTGCAAGCTGCCTCTGAATGAAGATGCAGGGTATTGACTTTGCCCAGTAAGGCAAACAGGAAATTTCAAGTCCAACCTGCTTAATTAAGAAAGACTAAATTGTTGTATTTGAGTATTTACAATAAGGCATAAGGTATTTTTCCTTGAAAATCCTTCAGAATAAAGTGTTAGATACTAACGTATTTACTGGCTTGAGGCAATTCAAGGGAAATGTATTAGGTTTATATGATTGATTTCTACCACACCTTTTTACCCCCTTCCCCCAAAAAGCTTATTTACTTATGGTGGCTTACAGGTGCAGTTAACATTGATTAGAACAATAGCACAATACATACAAACACAATAAAGCATAATTGTTACAAAAAAAGTAAGAATGACCCTCTTAACAGACTCACATACAAGCCAATGGCCTTCTCAAATAGAATGGTCTTTTCCTAATAGAAGAATGATGACAGAGAGGGACTAAAGCTAGCCTTCTTGGGAAGGCAGCTCCACAGCCAGGGAGTGATTCCTGAAAAGGTCTTCTCTTGGGTCACCACCAAATGTGGCTCTGAAGACAGCAGTCATTAAAGAAGGGCATCTCCAGAAGATCCTAAGAACTGGGCAGGCTTGTATGGGAGAAAGTGGCTGTCAGGTTCCAAGTCATATAAGGCTTCATAGATTATAAGCAGTATTTTAAATTCTAACTAGAAACAAATGTGCTTCTGGTCACCACTGAGACCTGGACATTCAGGTCCAGGGCTGACTCTAAGCCTTCATGGGAAGCATCGCTGCATCCATCACAGGGTGAAACTCCATCCCCTCATCTGCATGACTAAAAGCACTTCTGCCTTATCTGGGTTAAACTTGTGTTATTTTGCTTTCATCCAGTCCATTACTAAGATCAAGCCCCAATTCAGAACCAGTGCAGCTTCCTTGGATTTAGATGGGATGGAGAAATAGAGTTGGGTGTTATTAGCATAAGGGTGGCACTGAAATCCAAGACTTTTGAAAATGTCTTTCAGTATTTTCATGTAGGGTTGAATAGTATGGGAACTGGATGAACTTTGGGACAATGGTCATGGCATTAATAGAAGTATCACTTCTAAATCTTGTGAAGTGCTACTTCCCCTATACTCAGCACTAGTAGAACCTCATCTGGAGTACTGTGTCCAGTTCTGCACACCAAAGTTTAAAAATGATTCAGGGAATAAAGGCAAAGCCCTATGAGGAAAGACTGAGAGAACTGGGCATGTTCAGCCTTGAGCAGAAGACACCAAGGGGTGATAGAAAAGCACTCTACAGGTACTTGAAATGCTGTCACAGAGGAAGGAAAAACTCTCTTCTTGTTTCTCCCAGAGTGCAAGATATGGAATAACAGACTTAAGTAGCAAGAAACCAGATTCAGACTAGATATTGGGAAAAATGTCCTGACTGTTAGAGCAGTATGACAATGGAACCAATTTACTTAGAAAGTTGTGGGCTCTCCCACACTAGAGACATTAAAGATCCAGTTGGACAGATAGCTGAGTGAGATGGTATAATTTGGTGACCTGCACTAGCAGGCAGTTGAACTCAATGGCCTTCAGGGCCACTTCCAACTCTACTATTCTGTGATTCATTAGGAATTTCCAGCACCATCTGGTCAGGAATTACTGGATTCACCATATTACAGTGCTCCTCACTTCTGCCTTAAACAATGAATTCCTGTTTATGTCTGTTTAATGGTATTGACAGACATTAAAAGGTCTACAACAGAACCAACTGGGATGTGTTTCTCTTGTTTGATTCCCAGAACAGATCTTCCACCAAGGTGACCCATAACCAGGCCGGAAGTCTGACTGAAATTGATTTAGAGTGCCATATTTTGGTAGAAAGATGGGGTAAAAAAATCAAATGCATGAATCTAAATAATCTTTCTTATCCAGAAAGAAAGGAGGAAATCTCTATTCTGGTAGGACCCCCAACACTCTAGAGTAGCTTCTGAGTTGGGGAGAAGACTTCCAGAAGAAGGGAGAATTGGCAAAATCACAAAATCATTTGTTCCAGCAGTGGATTGGCTGCATCAGGCAAATGCTGGATTTAGCCTGTAATGATATACTTGTTACCTCATTTTTTGCCTTCTCTAATAAATTTGCCTTTTTCATTGATTTCTGGACTTGTATGAGAATAAAGTATGGAGAGATGTAACTTCACAGACCACACAAGGAAGAACAGTATTATCACTTAACTCTTAATTTCTTCTGTTTGAATCATAGCGCCTACTGTACGTTACACACATTAAAATCAATTCATTGGTTAACGTAACAGTTTTCCAGATTTCTTCCTTTTTTCAATGTAGATACATGACTCTGCTCTTTCTCCACCTGTTTTTTATTTTCACAGTTTATGAGGGAGAGTTGGAGAGATTTGTTGTTGGAGAGAGTGCAGGTCAGATGAAGAGACTCAGGTCTTTTGGTCGGTTTCTTTGGCAAGGGGAAAGGTGTCTCAAAAGTTTAGAAGACATTTACTGAAAATAAAAGTGGAAAGAACATTGAAACATTGAAAATGTTGGCTGAAACTCAGAGTTGAACTTGAGTTGACTCAGTTCAGAAGCTAGTTCATAGTAACTAGCTCACCATAGTGTATTTAACCTGCAGTTCATTGCCCTAAAAGTGTAACTGGGTTTGCATTACACAATAGTCTATTGCACATTGTCAGCCATGATAGGTTGCCAAGTCATATGAACCTGAGCCAATTCCATCAGTGGCTTGTTCGTGGGCCACCCTGACAATTGTAGGAGTTGATGGATGCATGGTGGTTTGCCCAGGCAGCAGTTGGAGAGAGCTGGCACTGGACTGATGCCCCCCGCCCCCCGCTGTAATCATGAAACATTTTTGGCTCACCATGGCTTTTTATTTACATTTAGCCCTTTTATTCCTGCAAATGACAGCTGGCTTTCATGATTCCCAGTTTGACAGCTACTGAAAGCCCCTTCAGATGCCTGAATAGCACTTCAAAGAGGCTGGCAACCCTATTGTATTGTATTGTATTTGTAAAAAGTATGCACAAATAGGTTTGTTCTTATTTTTTAAATATATACTTGCACTTGTGAAGCTGCAAATGTTGATACTTACGTAACTAGGCATTGGCTGAGTCAATGGCCTGTGGAGTACTTGCTGCCAAAGTGCATCAGGTACAGACTTTGGACAGTATTCTAACGAAACTACTCCTTTGACTTTTTCTTGACAGCTGCCAAAATATGAGCTGGCAAGGGAACCAAAGGTGCAGGTGATATTTGTGTGGCAAGACCCTCATTTGTTCTACTCAGACAATCCTCAAAGTGATTTACATTTTGCACTTCGCTGCTAGGAAAGTGCAAAGTGCACCATACCCTTTTTTCTTGGTAAGAGAACAATTTTAACAGCTGTTGGACAGCCATATGACAATATGTCTCCATCAAAAGCCACTCATTGTCCTGTCAAAATTCCTGCTGTCAAGAGAAAGTAAAGGCAGAAAAATAACCCTATTTGGAGCTTCCATATAAAAGGGCCCACCACACACACTTAAAACAGTTTCCTGCCATTAGGAAATACAGCCATTAGGGAGAAATGCAGTATGAGATTATGACCATAAGCAATATTATGTGGTTCTCTGGATGTTTTTCTTTTGTCTTCTACAAGATGCATAGGGCTGCACTCTATTGTTGTTTCATTTTACTTCAAGAAACTCTGCCATCCTTTACAAAACCTCTAAGTACAGCCCCATGTGGTTAGCTGTGAGTATGCTGCCTGAAATGATGCTAGTGCTACAGTGATGGTCTACATCATGGGCCCTCAAACTATGGCCTGCGGGACAGATCCGGCCCGCCATGCCCATTCCGCCGCCCGCCCGCATGGGAGGTGGTGGCTTACTCACTCAGAGATAGTTTTGGACTCGTTGGGAGATCTCCCAGTGTGTTCAAAACCATCTCCAAGTGAGCAAGCCGACGCTGCCTGCTTCCCACGCACACTGCCTCGCCATGCAGGCTGGAGGTGGTGGCTTGCTCGCCGCCACACTCGCAACGACGCCTCGCCAGCCCAGGCACCCAGCCGCCCCCCTTACCAGCCTGCTCCTCTTTTCAACTGGCCCCCTATTGAAAAAGTTTGAGGACCCTGATCTATATTCTTAAATGCAGCTTCCACTACAGTGTTTACCCACCTAAAAATATGTTTGTCTGCATACATATCTTGAAACACCTTTTTCTTTGTTTTCTTGATATTAGAGTTTAGGGAGGAAAGGGTTAGTTTATATCTAGAGTAATTTTTCTGCTGCTGCTATGTCTCTTACAGTGGCAATCAGTGAAGTACTTTTCACGCTGCAGTTTATGATAATGAAAGTCAGATCATTTTCAAAAGTATTGTGCAGTAAGAATTAATCTGTATTACAACCTTTGAGAAAGAGAGAGAGGCTAGTGCGTGGGCACACCTGATCTGAAGATTCTCAGAGCCAGTGATGAATTTTAACTTCAGTTCCCCTGCATGTTTAATGCATTTTTCTTTTTAATGTATAAATAGTGGGTAAATTCTCATGAAAGCCATCAGAAGTAAATCTGATTTGAGCCACTCCACATGTAATGAAGCCCCATTCTTAGGCAAATTCCCCAGTGGGGCTCTGTGAAAACCACCATTTTGAAAATTCATGTTGTGTCATGGGCATGCTACAGCTTTCATTGTGGGCACACTCAGGCATGGTAGGTTGTTCGGGTGGTTAACAAGCCACAAGCAACCCAAGGAAACCTTGGCTTGTTATCCACCCCATCTACTGACCCTGGCTAGGTTCACATGTAATGACCAGCTGTGGCCCACCCCTGCTGCAGCTTGAACTTTTAAAATGCAAATAGCAGGCCTTTTGGAAGATTTACCCATGGCATATGGGTACCCTTATGGTGATATGTAAATCAGATTTTTGCAACTATCCTGCAGATGATCAGTGGTTATATCATTCTGAATGCAATAACATCAGTGTGCCATATACTTCTTAAAGCAGTGTGAAAAAGTGCATACATCCTATGATTATGGGAACTGGGTTAATTTTGAAATAAATGTATCTGCTTGATGTGATTAATTCCTTTTCATCCTACATACACTATTTCTGGTACTGCTTTACTCATGTTTCCAAGAAAATGCAAGAAGCTGGGTTACAGAATTCTGGGCCACTGCATATCAACATGAGTAGCAGCTGCTGCATATTTGGAAATCATGACTCCAATTCAACTTAAACTAGAACTCTTAAATATTCATGAATTGACAGCTGTCCATTTTTACTATATTACCTTGGTTACACTATAGGGATTCCAATTTAATTGACAAAAACATAAGATCCAGTATGGATGCATTTAAATTTATCAAATTCTCCAATTTGAATCAATTCTTTTAAATCATTTTCCCATTCTTTAATTCATGCTTTTCTTTTTAAAAAGGTAGGTATTATAAGAAAACACATTGTACTGGGCTTTTATAGGATTTAGAAACATATTCTAAATCATGTTGTTCGTGTTACTTCAATTTTTTTTCAGGTATACTTACAGAGGAGGTATCTACTTTTCTTGTTTGGTCTTCTCTGTACAGATGCAAAGTTCTTAAGCCAGATGGTCCTTCTGAAGTTAACGATAGGTTTAAGTGCTTGCAGTGAGCCCATGGCATTCTAGGAGTAAGCGCTTCTGATTATTGGGCAGAACACTGTCCTTCTTTTCATAGAAAGCTGAGTGTTTGCCAAACTAATAAACATTGACAATTACCCACAATAATAAACTACATGCATCACTTAGAGTGCTTGAACTTGGAAGTCAGGTACTCCCCCCCCCCCCCCTGCATTTATTGTTTTAGATGGCAATCTCATGAAATCTTAGTACTCGGTCCCACTGACCTCAGAATTTATGTCTGAGTAGAAATGTATGACATTGTACTTCTACCCAGAAAAAATAGCTATGGAAATCATGTAATGGTTCTAAAGACTGAACATAGGGTTTAAAAAATGGGACTGTACAACAAAATTTTGCAGCATGAAGTGCTGTTATTTAGAGTTTGGCTATCCCATTCCATTTCCCTTCCTTTTATCTTCCTTTTATTTAAACCCTTTAATCTGGGTTTTCTTTGACTCACCCTCCCCAACAGATAGTCAGCTCCTTGCTGAATGTGTTCAGTCCTCTTTGGTCTGGTTGAATTGATCTCTCTCTCATTTTTTTCTTCCACTTGTATGTACAGGGAAAGAGGGTGTCCAGTCCTAGCCACATTAAAATTTTTGATTTCTCTGCAGGTGTCTGTTAATGCCCTTACCACCATCACTGGGGACATGGTGTTACAGCTTCTCGAGCTGAATTAGGAAATGACCTGTCCAGAAAATTTCTCTTTCTAGTGCTCCTCTCCCATCCAGTTGCTTGTTAACCTCTGAGTCAATGCTCCATGTTACTGACTCTGTATGGTACTGTATCAGGATACTGTACCCTCACCACACTCATGCATGGGTAGTGCTGTTTTGATGATGTCTTTTAAACATGGGAAGTCATCAGTGAGAAACAAGTATGGCTGCTTGTATTAAAGCCAAATTTAATTTAAAACAGTTGTTTCTATGTATTAAAAAGCAGGGTATTGATTTTCATCTATACTCTTGGAAATGATGGACCTTAATAAAAGTGTGTTATTAAGGTGGAATAGTATTATGTAAGTCAACAAACAAATGTTATTAGAGTTCTTTATCTGTGTTGGACATGCAAATATTTTGTGGTGATTATAACTGCTGTAAATTAGGGGTAGGTTCAGTGACAAAGCTGAGTAATTTTTTGATGTTTCAGTTTTATGTTGATGCTGCTGAATTTCTGTTGATTCTGGAGCTGTAATGATTCTCTGGTTTGATTTGAGCTGTATTTAGTGTTTTTAGTGCTGCATGTTGCCTCAGGTGCCTTTGGAAGCAGGCAAACCATAATGACTATAAATAAATACTACTAGTTTCTATTCCTAGTAAGTTATAAAAGGGGAGACAGTAATCATGAGATAAGCACTTCACTAGGACTCTTAGTTCCATGATAGCCAACATTATGAATGTGAAAGTAAAGAATCACCCATGTATTTAAACATATATAATTTTATTTACATATTATAATATGAACTATTTTGTTTACATATAAGAAAATTCTCCTCTAAGAGAGATTTGTTTGTTAAAGCATTGTCTCAAGCTCTTCACAGAAGAAGCAAAAAGTAATGCCATTGGTACTTCTGTAAAAGCAATGTAGGTAAACAGTGCTCTACTCTTTAATCAATTTTAATCTTTTGCCTTAGAGTGTTCAGGATAATATATTTTTAATGTAATAAATCCAGTGAAAGTGCCACCTGGTGGCAGAAGTAAATTAAATTGCCAGAAAGGGTGTATTAAAGCAACGTGATTCAGTAAGCTTCCAGCAGAATGCACAGGGATTTAACCATGTGACTCTGCTAAGAGTAATAGTGAAGCTATAGCTAAACTGGGAAAATGTACTCCACTGTTGCTCTAGTTTTGTAACCACAAACACAAAACAACTCTCAGTTTAAGAAAGCTTCCTTTTTAATGGCTGTTGGCTCAGTTTAAAGAATAGTTAGCTTTCTACCAATAATTGGTCTTCTGTTTATTTAGGTGGCATTAAAGTTTAACTATCCTTTACGTTTAAATGACCATTTTTCAAGGCCAGGTCACTGCAAGAGGTCTTCAAATGCAAGAGGTTTTATCTAGATAAAGTCTAGATCTTTACAACCATTGAAATCAGTGGTGTTTAAATAAGTCTACCCTAGTTTGATTCTTGAAGGTGGCTAATATTATTTTAAATAAACTAAATGTATCATGACTAACTTAATTCCTATAATTGACCTACTCTAAGCATAACTAAATTTAGCTCTAACCTTTACATTTTTATAGTTTATTCAATGTATTTTCTGTTGATGCTTGTCAGATGAGCATGAAACACAATGGAAAGACATTAGTGTGGTAGCTGAATGGAACTTTCATGTAGAAAGGTATCATACCTTTGAATATCAAATGTTCTTGATGACCAGTCACCTTAATGCCCTGCATATTGAAAGGCATCTGACTGCTCTTGGAAAAGCAATGCTGAATTAAGTGGGCCTTGGTATGATCTACCAAGAACATTTTTGTGTGCCTAATTTGTTATTAAGTTTGATATTTGAGTGTCTGCTAGTTTGGAAAGTTTACTTAGATCTCTGCTTGCGGTGAAGCATGTCAGATTCACCAGTGGAATTTTTTGTAAACTACACCACCCATTATTTCATTCCTCATCTGTGTGAAAATCTGTTCTGTGCTAAAACTGTGATGCTTCAGGGCAGTTTCAGTTGTCTTTCCAAATGCTTTTAAGTACAGCACTGTCAGTAGATTGGGCAATAGGTCCTAATACAGTAAACAAATATGCTTATAATATGTGTGGGGGGGATAAAGTACAAATATTATTATTCCTATGTATTATAACACCATATTTCTTAAGCATATGTGTATATGTAATTTGGATATTTCTGCCTTTCTGCTGAAAATTGTCTTGAATATGCATTCAGGCCAAAAGGCTGTTCCAAGTGACAACTCTTGGCCATCTGTGCTTCAGATGCTGAGTTAAAAGAGCTTTATCTTTTGTTTGTGGTTTTTTCCATTTATTTGCTGATAACTCTTGTGCTGTATGAGGGTGAGTCACAAAGATGAGTGCTGTTTTTTTCCAACATCATTCGCTGTTCCCTTGCTGCAAATTAACTATAGTAACAGTATAATTTAAGTCTTGTGCGAATTTTTCTCTTAACTGCACAGAAATTAATGCCCAGTGATTAGCATTTTCTAACTTTGTAAAAAATAAAATAAATAAAAAGGATGTTTAGCAGCTACTGCTGGTGGTAATGTGATATATTTTTCCTTACAGGTGTAAGACAATTTTAGTGAAGAACAAAAGAAATTGAGGTTCTCTGAAGGAAATGCCCAAACTGCCTCTTGGAACAATGCAATCCATGGAACTCCTAATGTCTTGATAGACTTTTGGGCATATAATCACAGGCAAGGCTTCCGTGATATGGCAAGAGCTTGGGGCAAGCTTTCAGCCCTAAGCCTCACAGATTTATTGATATGAGGGTAAAATGGGGCTATGGAAGCTTCCTTGGCTTCTTCACGAGGAAAAAAATGGTGGAATATAAATCCAATGTAGTAGTAGTAATAATAGTAAAAACTGTGTTATGTGGTCTTCATCTAATGACTGTTAGATCAAACATAAAAGTGAACGATTTACTAAGCCTTGAGTATGACAAATGCATCCCAGATAAAGTCTCCATATGCTATGCCAGTACTGCTGAGGGATGAGGTCATGCTATATTCTTCAGCAGATGCCAACAACTGCCTTTTATACAGTTCCTTGAATTACTCTATTGTACAAAGCCCTCCCACCAGAATTTTTTAATACAGAATACCCAGTTGGGATGCAGAGTGATAAAATAGCGGCAAGAGAATATGTTTTTTTTTCCTTGACTCATTTATACTTCAGTGGTGTCAGCATGTATTGTCGAGAAAAAGGACACATGGCATCAGTGAGACAGTACTGTCACAGAGGAGGCTTTTCTTAATAAAGGGAAGTGTACTGACACTTGGGCACACGGTTCATTGAAATCCATTTTAATTTGGCACTTCTAAGTTAAGTGGTCCACCTAGTTGGAAGGTAGACAAATATATTGTGTTCTAAGAAGTGGTATTGATTGTGCCAATGGGGATATAAGTGCACTTATAAAATGTTCTCTTTTACTTAACACAAGTTCCTTATGCCATGAAATATTAGATGCTTCTCTTATGTTCTTATACTGTAAGGGCAGTATTTTATAAGGGAATAAAATTCCTGAATTAGGGGAACAGGAAGCTCATGGTTCCTATTCCTGAAACAACTGAAAAGCAGTGGAAACATTCATTTTTGGAACAGGGCAAGAAAGACGAATTCTCAGAAGAAGCTCCATTGACCTGACCTTTGCACAAGTGAGTGTTTCTGTTCATTGCTTTAGGAAGTGGTAGTTGCTGTTATGGATCCTACTAGTCCAAGAGAACTAGCAGGCATGCAGCAGCAGCATGAAATACTTCCCTGGATTTTGATTTCTGGGAGAAGGGAAGATGGTCATGAAGGTTGAGATAATAAGGTTTTTCCACTTTTCTTTCTTTTGTTTCAAACAAGATTTTTGCAAGAAGTAGCTAGAGAATGGTTTAGTTTCTGCCCTTAAGACCATGGCATAGGACAGCTTATAAGTAGATGTGAGGATGGTGATACCAAGCAAAGAAAATAGCTGTCATGCCAGTGTACTCTAAATCAAAGATGTAGAACTGTCCAAATTGCAACTCCTAGCATAGCTAGTATAACCAGTGGTGAAACAAGACAGGACTTACCCTCTGACCACATGTTCTAAATCCCTGCTCACAACTGAGAACAGAACAACAGTATATTATACAGTTTATTTATGGAATGCACTGCCACAAGCAGTAGTGCTGGCTTTTGCTTTAGCAATAGCAAAATGAGCCTACCATTGTTCACAGGTGGTATTCCTTTGAATAACAGTGGTTTGGGATGAGGGTCAAACAACAGGCTTTCTAGAAGCATATAGTTGGTGACTATTTGAAGCAAGATGCTGAGCTATATGGCCTTTTAGTCTGATCTAGCAGGGCTGCTCTTACCATAGATTTTTGCATGCTGCAAAATACTGTATCTGAGAGTCTGAACAGATAAGTTTGTGAAAAGGACTTTGATATAAAATGGTTTCTAGAATGGGTTATGTTTGCTGTGTGTGGGGGGGGGGGGGCGCCTGTGTGTTGGAAGAAGGGACAAGTTAGAGATTGCAGGTGCCTGACCTTCCTGCAGCACAAATAAATGTAGCCACGTTCATCTGGGAGACAAGCTACCCAAGTAGACACTGGCTAGGGTAGAAGGCTGAAGGCTTCATCCCTAGAAGACACTCATGAACAGTTTGGAAAAAGATTGGAAACCCATATAAATGGAACTGGACTGCAATCTTGTGTATAATTATGAGCCATACAATTAAATCACCAGGAATTCTGTTGAAAATGCACATAGGTACATACTTTGTATAAGAGCTGGCTGCTACTTAGCAGCTGGCTTCCACTTCAACAGGGTCAAGCTATCATACTTTGATTTCTACATTCAAGTCTATTGCTACCAAAACATACAGGCAAAGCATACCATTTTTTAATCTGTCACATCAGGCCATTTATACTCTGCTGTTTCTATAAACAGTAAGTCTGGTGGTCATTTTATGGAACAGTAGTTCAATAACAGGAAACAGAGTGGGGGGAAATGAAGAGTAGAAGTTACAATTGAGGGAAAGTAAGTGGCATTTTCCTTTGGATCTGCTAATTTTTAACTCATTTGAAAATAAGGATGCAGTGAGATGGTCCAAGTTTGCATAGGACACCAAATTTCACGCTGGAAAATGAGACTGACAAGCTCCAAATGATTGAAGAGCATGATATCTGTGACTCAGTTTAAGTATAAAATGATGCAACCCCCGCCCCCAGAGTTTCTCAAGGTTACATATAAACAGATGGCATTTGTGTCAGTGACTCACCAGGGTAGCTCAGTGAGAACATTGATCCAGTTGTGGCAACTGTGGAAAAGGCAAATTCCCCATTCAGGGCTCATGCATTACTTTTGAACCAGGTACACTTGTAATGCAAGGTCCCTTCTGCATGCACAACACCATTCCATCCACACACACTCATTATTTGTATTTATAGCTAGATATGGCAATAGACTGTAAATATGAACTAGATATTTATTCCCATATATTTTGGACCTGTAAAATTACCATCAGCACTGCTTGGTCCTGTCTGTTGCATCAGTATCCCGGATTATTATGCAGGTTATACCTTGCCTTCCCCCACAACTCCTGCCCAGCTACCCAACTATGCTCAATGGAATCCTCTTAGTTATTGAGAGGATGTCACAAAAGGAAGCACAAATTTCTCTTTCTCAAACTCCAACTCCTGATTCTAGTTGCACCAGCGTGCACACTCTGTTGTAGAGGAGCAGTGAGTCACTGTTCAGAATGCTGTTTTCCTATTTAATGCTGGTTCTTATTGGGTCTAGAAAATCCCACCAAGTCTGAACAATAGGAATAAAAAAAAAAACACAAATAACTAAGTTTTCAGAACTATCCCCCAGCATGATGTATGATTTAGTACATTCCTTCCCCCTCAGCCATTGTGAAGAGCTTGGAGCCTGTGCCAGGTCATCTTGGGTTTCTGAGCCCTGGCGTACCCTTGCCCACCATGCTTGGGCTCTGCCTGTGTTGGGGATTATCAGGAAGCAGCTCAGAAATTAGGTTGCCAGTTTCATAATGCCTTTATAGAAATCTATGGTTCAAGACAGCACTTGGAATACTGTGCACAGTTCGGGTTATCACATTATAAAATGGCTATTGTAGAACAAAGAAGATCCTGAAAAGGGCAATCTGAATTTTTGGCAGGCTGAATCTCCTCTGTGAGGAAGAGTTATGGTATGGGGAGCTTTGTGGGGAAAGGATGAATAAGAAGGAGATAGGACAGAGGTATATACAATTAGGTATGATACAGAAAAAGTAGGTAACCTTTCTTGTCTCAGATTCCAATACTGATGCGCTGTATGAACAAGTACTGCCTTGTGTCTCACCTTGAATCTCCCACCACCCACCTACACTGGATTTCCCCAGCTGCTAGTATGCTGTGGTAAGAGCCACCAGATGGGGTGAATTTTAAAGAAATGCATAGAAATTGGTGGGGGATAAGAATATAGTCGGGATGGCTATATTCTGCCTCCCGGATCAAGACAACATGCCTCTGAATATCCATTGCTAAGGAGTAACAGGGAGAGAGCTGTTGTGTCACATCCCACTTATGGGCTTCCCAGGGGCATCTGGTTGGCCACTGTGGGAAACATGATGCTGGACTCGATAAGCCTTTGGTCTGAACCAGCAGAGCACTTCTTACGTTCATTTCCTGGTGTTTTGAATAATTCAGTTGAAGGAAAGGGATTAGAAGGAGAGAGATTGGCCAGCATAAACACAGGTGGAAAACTGTTGTTCAGCTGATTAATTCGATAGGATAAGGAAATGTGTTTGAAGCCCTCCTGAACTCCTGCAGGGTCAATGACGTAGACTATATCTTTTAGGTCTGAGGAAGGCAATGACTGCTTCGTTTTTAAAGGAAGCAAACAAATGCATGATTCTGGATATGAAGGGAAGTCATTCTACTAGACAATGTTCAAGGATTTTTCTTTCATTAAATATAAATTGCTCACTTAAACAGCCAGCTAATAAGAAAAGCACCTCAGTTTTAATATACATTTGACATTTTCTTACACTTTTCAACAAAACAGATCAACAAAAAATCACAGAGCTGCAGGATCCTTATTAATCTTTCTGATTTAGGGACAGGGATTAGAAGAATAATTAAGGGCCTGTTATAACAGGGATTTTCTGTTTCACTAGTCTGCTACAATTGTAACACTTCCTATGGTTATTGTTTTCCTCATGAGTACTCCTTAAACACATAGTATCTAATCTGCAGTGGCCCAGTTTGTATGATCACTGCAGTCCACCATGACTTTAATGATGGTTTGGGGTGTGTGCCAGGCAGAATGTGAACATTCAGGCCCTGACAGCAGCATTCTGTGTAGGCTGTATGCAGGTTAAGCAACTCACACATAACTCATGGCTGTTTTAGTGGTGCACAAGGGTTGTTTAATCCTCGCACAACCCACTCATGCTACGTTTGGTTGATCAATAACCTGCAGTCATGACTTAACATTCCAACTGGCTTCCTGCCTGTGTCAGCATGATTAACAACAATGACCACAACAGTTTTTTTTCCAGTACCAACCAATTGCTGAAGTTCTCTGGATGGTGTACAACAACTCACAAAATACTATGTAAAATATGTGTAATATAAAAACTATGAAATTTTAAAACTGAATTAAAAGCATTTAAATAGCTCAACAAGTTAAAACATCAAGACCTCTTGAACAACTAATGTAGTGTCACCATTCATTAATTATTATTAGTGCATTACATTTATATCCTGCATTTTTCCTCTTGTGAGAAACCATGGTGGCTTACATAGTTCCATTTTATTCTCATAATAACAATTGTGTGAGGTAGCTTAGGCTGAGTGTCTCTGACTGACCCAAAGTCAGCCAGTGGGTGCCATGGTCATGACACTAGAACCCAGATCCCCAGTCCAACACTCTAAGCACCACACAGGTTCTCAGAACTGTCAAATGCCATGGCACAGAGAGCAGTCTTAACTTGTGCCAAAAGGATAGTAGGGATGGTGCTAGGCAGGTCTCAGTGGGGATCTTGTTCCACAATTGAAGGGTGACCACTGAGAGGACCCTCTATTGCCACCAACCAAGCCTCTTCAGATGTGGCAGTCAGAGAAAACCCAAATGTTGATCATAGTGTCTGGGTAGATTGTGATTGGGATAGGTGTACCATCAACGATTGTGGTCCTGAGCTATGTAGGGCTTTATCAATTAAACAAAACGCATTGAATTCAGCTCAGAAGATAAAGGCAATCAAGCCAGAATTGGTGTTACATGTTCAGATCTCCTGATTCTGAGTCATATTCTGTCTGCCATGTACAAGCTGCAGTTTCTGGACAGTCTTTAACAGTCTGAGTGGCATGTGGAGTGCATCAATCTATTTTAGAGATTACTAGAGTGTAGATGACTGAAACCAGGTTATCCTTGTCCAGATAGGGACATAGCTAGGCCATCAGTTAGAACTGGCACAATGCACTCCATACTGCTCAAGCCACCTGACCAAGAAGCACCCCTAGCTTCAAGGTAAGTGCAGTCTTATCCAGTACAGGATGGTCATCCCGCAGGAGAACTAGATATCGGTGTTCTGCTCTCCAGAGATGACCCCACTCAGCAGTGTTATGTAGATGTTGAATAGCCTGCTGCGGGGGGGGGGGCGGGGGGCACTGCTAGCCCTTGGGGAATTCATACTGGCGAGTCCATAGAGCCAAGCAATATTCCTCAAGAACCATCTTCGGAAACCAGCCAAGTAGGAGCCAAACCACTGCAACATGGTACCATCCACACCCAATTCAGGCAGTTACCCCAGAAGGCAGTGATGGATTTGGAAAGGATGATTTGCAAATGGATGATTTGGAAAGTCACTGAGAGCTCCAGGAGTATGAGGGCCACATTCATTGTACAGGACAACCAAAGCTGTTGCTGTGCCAAAACCAGCCCTAAACCCCAGTTGAAATGAGTCCAGATAAGCTGCAATAAGCTGTTGGATCATTCAAACTGGCCCCGTGTCTTAAGAACGAATTTTCCAGTGTATCATACAGATACCAGGTTTTTCTATCTGGCTGGTATTGTGAACACCTCAGTATGTAAAAGAGAGGAAGGCACATTGACAGTAATGGCTAGCTCATAACCTTCACTTGCCAAAGCAAAGATCAAAAGCTGCCAGGTAGAAGCTATTCGTCTTAACTCCTGACTTGTGTATACTTTCTTAGTGCTGGTGATCCTGTAAAAGTTAGTCTTAGGCCACAATCCTATGCATGCTTAGAAAGAATTATTTCCTACAACTGGTAAGAATATTGGGATTGTAGGCTTCCTTCTGCCCAAACATGCATAAGATCTCACCTTTATGACTAAGTAGTTACGTGTTTTAAACATTTTATCTGTTTTTCCTGCCACCCCCATTTTAGAACCTTAAAAAGGATATGACCTTATTAATACAGAATCTATATCTCCTAATTACCCTTAAAGAAAAATATGTCCTGAAGAAACTGATGTTCTGCCAGCTTCCTATATTCTACCTCCACTGATTTATGCTGAATAATTTAATTCTGTTTAAGATTCTACATTATTTATAAATCTGCAGTTATTATATACTTTTGTGTACTGCTTCACAACTCTTCTGCCTCATATAAACAGTAGAAGAGGTGGGAGGCAGAGGGCATGGAATCGAGAAATGTTGTGCAAACCTTGGAAAATGCAGGATTATGCAATTCATTAAATGTTTATTTTTCTATGACTGTAATTGGATCCATTTCAGTTCTGCACCTGAATAGAATGTGCAGTGACAGCAGGAGAGTCTGGTCATTGTTCAGTTTCACGTAATAATGCCTGATCGTTTTCTCCCTGAAACGTTTTTTTCAATTTTTTGAAGCCTGGCCTTAAATTCTGGATTTATTTATTTATTTATTTATAAGCATTTTTATCCTGTCCTTCGCAAGAGTTTCAGGATGGTACAGTAGTGGCAACATACAACAGAATATAAATCTAATAAAACTAATATTAAAATCACATTTAAGTCTTAAAATACAGGACAAATAAAAAGATTTTGGCCTGGTGCCAAAATGAATAAAGGGTTGGCACCTGGTTTACCACTGACAGCATATATTGTATACCATATGAATTCAATTTTCCAAAGGAAGGAGTGTGCTAACTGATATTTTTATGTCAGTCCTTTCAGCATTAATACAGACATGATTATTCAAATATGAATGCAATCTCCGCCTATAAGGATCACACTATTATATGTTGCTATTTGTAAGGAATGTACCTTTGTATGAGAGTTCTAAGCATTATTTTACAGTAGAAACAAAGACCTACTCACACCTGGGTATTGCAGAAAATACATAGACTATACACAAATCAATGTATTTTTAGAATGATAACATATCAATTCATTCTGAAAAGTAGAAATCCAACCTCATATTCTACTTGTCCTCAGTTGTTGCTGTATCAGGAATAATCACTTTTTTATTATTAATTTGTGGCAAGCAGTAAGGATTAAACATAAATGGAGGCTGAATTGGATTGGCAGCTTGTAAACTGCTTAAGTCGGTCTGGTTAGCGCTTTGTGTTAGATTGCACAGTGGTAAGTGTTCTGAAAGGATAACAGCTTCATATTGGCTGAACTAATTGAAATAAATATTAACCTCTCTTGTCAGCTGCTATGAAAAGAGAATATTATCAGAATTATAGAATGATGCCCTGTTGCTATCATAATCAAGGAAAATAAGATTTCAGTTTAGTAACTGGAGCATTTGTACTAATTGTTGCCATGGAGGAATATGCTGTGCATTAGAAAACATCAGGCATTAATATACTGTGTCTGGAGTTTCAAATAGACCTAAAATAGGGGTGTCCAACCTTTAGTAACTTCAGAAACTGTCCAGGGTACCACCACACAATAGCCATCATGGAAGGTGTGACTAGTAACCAGGAAAATGTGTGTGTGTTCAGTCACAAAGCTGTACCCAACTCTCTCCAACCCCATGGACCACAGCATGCCAGGCTCCCCTGTCCTCCACTGCCTCAATCCCGTGCCCACTGCACCAATGACTCCATCCAGCCACCTCAACCTCTGCCGCCCCCTCCTCCTTTTGCCTTCAATCATTCCCAGCATCAGGGTCTTTTCCAATGTGTCCTTCCTTCTCATTAGGTGGCCAAAGTATTTGAGCTTCAGCTTCAGTATCTGTCCTTCTAGAGAACAGTCAGGGTAGATTTCCTTTAGGATTTATTGATTTGATTTCTTTGCAGTCCAAGGGACTCTCAGGAGTCTTCTGCAACACCACAATTCAAAGGCCTCAGTTCTTCGGCGCTCAGTCTTCCTTATGGTCCAGCTTTCCCAGCCATACATTCCAATTGGGAAAACCATAGCCTGGACTATACACACTTTTTTTTGGCAGGGTGATGTCTCTGCTTTTTAGTACGCTGTCTAGGTTTAACCATAGCTTTCCTCCCAAGGAGCAAGCACTTTTAATTTCTTGGCTGCAGTCACCGTCTGTGGTGATCTTGGAGCCCAAGAAAATTAAATTTGTCACTACTTCCATTTCTTCCCCTTAAGTGATAGGAGCCAATTCCTTGATCTTAGTTTTCTTAATGTTGAGTTTCAAGCCAACTTTTGTGCTCTCCTCTTTCACCCCCATCAAGAGGCTTTTTAGGTCCTCTTCACTTTCTGCCATTAGAGTGGTATCGTCTGCATAAAGCAGTCTGCCCCAGATAAGCTTCAAGCTGGAAGGCTGCTCACGTTACTAGTTAAAGACACTATTCCATCTTTTCTTCCTTAATCATTTTTTCTGTATTAAGGAAGAAGATGGAAGAGATGATCAGACAAGGCACAAGTGGTGGGGAAACACAGGACCATTGTAAATATAAAACAATGTCTGGCTTTCCCTTTCCACAGAAAAACCTGTGAATGAAGTAGCGTGATAGCATGGTAAAAAAAAAAAAACAAGAACAAAAACTGATCTGAAAGCACCTTGTGTACTAGTCACAGAGTTCCACCATAAAGCCTACAGTTTTCTGCACAAACAGATACTAATTTAATTAAAAGCAAACTTCCCTATTCCCCTCTGTCAGCCAACTCGCTGACACCCATCTCTTTCCCTTTAGGTCAACACAGAAACTATAAGTGTCGCTAGACAAATAAACAAGTTTAGGGAAGTTTTATCGTTTCCGGGCATCACCATATGCATCTTGTTTGTGCATCTGAACCCAGAAACCATACCTCTGAGTGGTTTCCACATTCCTATCATAAAGATTTGTGCAGAGTGGCTGTGGCCTTTCGCACCTGTGCTTCTTGCTGTCCAGATCTACCTAGTAACTACTTACTCGCAGCCAGCACTGATCTGACTGGGCCTTCCGCATTCCTTTTTCCACGTGCTGCCCTTGGGCAGCTGCATGCAGCTTTGGCATTTTGGCAGCAGCGGGGCAGTGTGCTGCTCCACTTCCAGCAGCATGACCTTGGAAATGACTCTTGCCTGGCCACTGCAGGTTGCTCAAGGAGTGCCTGGAAATGGCTTAGCGGTAGGTCTGCTCATTCAGCCAGCGCTCCCCGCTTGTGAAAGTTGCCCAACGCAAGAGGACCACACAGACTGCGCATGGGCATCACCAGCAGGGTGCTCGTGCTGCAAAACCCATGTCCCCCCCCCCCACACACACACACACCAACTCCCACCCTCCTTTCTCCTTCTATCTTGTTCCTGACATGGCAACACGGGGGAGTGCTACTCTAGAGCAACAGTGCTGTTCTAGCGAGTGAGCAATTACTTCTTCCGAGCAGCAAAACAAACAATAAATAAAACCAACTGGGGAGTGCGTGGATGAATGAATGAGGCAGGTTATACCAAGCAGGAGCAGTGCATGCTGCTCTTTGCTTCTAGCCATGGGCCTGATGGGATACCAGCTGCCATTAGGACGAAAGTAGAAGTGGGGAAACCACACGTGCATGGAAATAATGTAACTGGCTAACCCATGGTAAGAAAACACAACACATGGTAACTGCACAGTATAGTTTAGTGCTATTTGTGAATGCCATGATAGTGAAGGCTACTTAATGTAAACAGAGCTACATAGGCAGCTGAACTGAGGACCAATGTTTGCCTAATCATGCATAGTGAATGTAAGTGAGATCATTTTCCCCATATTCCTGTGGTTCTAATTCAAATTGGAAGTATAGCATGTCAGGAGAGGATAATTTAAACCAGGGGTCTCAAACTCGCGGCCCGCGGGCCAATTGCCGGCGGGGCACGGGGGAGGGGCCCTGCGGCCTTCAAAGCGCCGGCGGCGCCCGGGCCGGCTGCGGGATGAGCGGCCCACCACCACCACGGTGGTGGGATACTTGATGCTGCCCAGCCTCACCCAGACTCTACTTCCAGCGGCCCCCAGGTAAGTTGAGTTTGAGACCCCTGGTTTAAACTGTCTCATGACCATTTTCTTTCTGAAATTCCACTTCCCTCACCACAGAGCAGGAGTTAAGAAAGAAAAGTCTTTATGCCGATGGAGACCTGTTTTCTTCTCTTGAGCTCGGTACCAGAATGGAATTATGAGGCAAAAAAAGGTGGGAGCGAAGCTTAAACCTTTCTCTCCCAGAGTGTCACAGTTCCAGTTTGAGTTTAAGGTCACAAGTGCTTCATGAAAATGAAAAGACATGGCAACAATATTCAGAAGGAATGTAAGCTGATAACCTGTTTTATTTGTCTGGAAATCACAGCATTACATCAATACAAACATATTTTGGAAAGTAGTTGTCAAAAAGGAAGGAGAGAAGGCACATAAATCCATGACCTTTTCTACCAAATGTTCTAATTACAATTAAGGTATCTATTAGACTGAGTTCATATAAAATTTATTTCATACTTGTGTTCTATAAATCTAGAGTAGGCAGTTTTAATACCTTTACACATTTTTTCAGAGTTGTAACATAACCAGTTACAGAGTGGCTGGCGGTTAAGAGTGCAGGAGTGGGATTCAGGTGATCTGGGTTGTAGTCCCTGCTCAGCTGTGCAACCAGCTGGGTGACTTTGAGCCAGTCACAGACTCTCAGTCCAACCTACCTCACAGGGCTGTTGTTGCAGGGATAAGATTGAGAGCAGGAGGAGGAGAATGATGCTAGCCACTTCAAGAGGTGCAATATATGTCTGATAAATAAATGATATAACAAATAGCACTGGTTGTAGGCAATACTGAACATTATTGTCACTGGATTTAACAACATTTTGCCAAAGCAAAGTAACTTTTCAGTTTTGTTTTGTCACAGTAGCATACTAGAGCTGTTTTATTACCTCTGTTAATTCGGGGGAACATACTGCAGTGAGAATAATTTTGTTACCTTCTTTAGAGCAAAGCCATTTCAGTATGATTCACTGATTATATGTTTGGATTCTACTGACCAGCAGATCACCCTCTTCGACTCTACCCCAGTGACAATTTGCTGCCAAAGTCTACTTCCCTTCTTAACTTACTGATACTTAATGATACCAACAGATCCTTGGAGCTAACAGTGGAATCCTATACAGGTGTATTCAAAAGTAAGTCTCAATGAATTAAATGGAACTCACAGGTTCCAATACATGCAATTGGAGCCTTAAAATTTCTGATTTTACTGCCTGTAATGGACCTCCCCACTTGCTGCCCCTTAAGATACCCACTGATACACCAGCTCTTTGTAGGTTAAAATTGTTATGTAAATAGTGTCTGGAATGAAGTCTGCATGTTTAAATAAAATATTTGGCGATTCCCTAAACCTGCTGCTGTTGTCTCTTCTGCATGGCTAATATTGTTTTTGGTTACATAAATAGAATTCACTGCATGGCATTTTCTTTCTGTTCTCCCACCCAAAGTTAATAAATCATTTTATCCAGAATGTAAGCCTAACATGCAACTCATTCCCTCTTCAGGGCATTTCAGGGTTATCTTGTTATTTTTCATGCACTTATCCATATATAGAAAAGTGAGAATGAGTTGTTTGTTACTTTAGAGTACAAACATCTTCTCCAAAGCTTATTCATCCTCTGAAGTACCAATCATCCGGGTCAGCATAATCATCTCCATGGCAACCTAACTGATGAAGATATGCATGTTGGATCTTCTGGAAAGTACAAAAAAAAAAATCCCCAGAGGGAGAATTTATCCCTTCTTTGTTGCTCTTCTTTTTTAAAACTTTGTTGTTCAGTCAGTGGGGGGAAATAAGAGGCAGCAAATAGATGAATTAAGCAATTTGTGAGTGATACAGATTTGCATACCAAGTTCTGTGGGGGGAGTCAAATGTGTTGGAAATTGGAACTGTTAACATGCGTGCAGGGCTTAGTTTGGGGTATAAGTTAATCTTATCAAATTGTAAGGCTCATGGTAATTAGCAGTGCTGAACATCTGCTACCATCAGCTTGTTTACACCTGTGCATACATTTCTAAACTGATCTCATGCTTTTCATCTGATTGGTTTGCACTAGTAGTCCATAGTTAGATTACCTTTCCTTGGTAAGACTTGGAGGAAATTGCAGGGTGGAGATAGGAATGTTCTGAAATTACAGAGCAAAAACATTCTGGAAATTCGTCTTAGTCTACAAAGAAGATACTGCACATTTATTCCCACAGTGGGGTTATAGAAGTTAAGTTTGCTTTGTTAAATAGTCAAAGACATGTTTCTTTTTTGCTGACCATTACCAGCACACTACAAAAGTTAATAAATGCTTAATATAAACTGTTGTTTGTTTTGTATCTGCATGTAACTCCATTTTCATATTAATAGAAGGCAGAATAGAAAAGCTAAGAGGCATAGGAATTAGTGGTTACAAGTGACATGTAGAATTCAGAATTCACACAGTATGAGAGAAGTCTTCCAAATAAAGGAAGTGGGAAATTATAACCCCCCCCCCCCCAACTTCTCCCTAGGCTCTTAGAGGAAAGCTCATGCCCCAAATGGAGTAAATCCTGACTGCAAACATTCACATAGTTTTAATGCAAATGTTTTCCCCAAAATTATATTGTTTGTAGCTTTGTAGTCAAGCCTTGTCATTCAGGCAGGAAATCATTTTCCAGAGAAGACACTGAACCAGCTTAAGAAAACAACAGATGCCTTATTTGCCAACTCCTGATTACACAGATTAGGCTGCTCCCTCCCCTCCTCATTGCTCTATTGGGCCTCCTTTTCCGGAAACTTCCTTTACCCATGGGCCCTCTTTCTTCCAGCATTCTATGCGGCCTTCTGAACCTGCCTCTCCCACTTGTGGTTGGCCTTAAAAATAGCACATACTGTCTTTGTCCTGCAGTATCAACAGCCAGGCCTTTTTCAAGTCCTAGATGCCTGACTGTAAGATAAAAGAACACTAGTGTACATTAATAAATTAACAAAAAAAATCCTATACAGGTTAGCTCAGCATTAAAGCCCATTTTATAGATCTCACTTCCTTATAAATAGTCTTAACATGTGTTAAAGTTTCCATTTTTATGTAGGAATGTTAATTAAGTGTCCATTATCAATTGCAGTTGAATTAATGTTATCTAGAAATGATGCAACAGCAGGGGGTTGGACCCAATGGCTTTCATGGCTCCTTCCAACTCTGTTCTATGTTTGGGAATAGTTGAGTTTTTTCTCTTTGAAAATTTTTCAGAACTGAGAAATGGGGAAAAAGTTGTTATTAGGTATAACTGCACTACATAATGCTCTGGTCAAAAAGATCACAATGTCTCCTAAACATGTAATTCTGCTGCTTGTTCCTTTTCTGTTATTTTACTCTTGCTATTTCATAGCAGTCACTTTTTCATAAAGTGCTTGGCAGATAAATTAATGGTCTTTGGTTTTCAAAAGCATGTATGTGCATCCAAACCTACCAGTTGAAATAGCGGTGCTCTATCTTTCTTCTCAAAACCTGGATCAGAATTCCTTTCCCACACTGGAGCACTTCGTTAGGCAAAAAAAAAAAAAAAACCTGGGAAAGATAGCAGGCTGTCTGCTATTTACCAGGAGTATGAAAAGATAATAAAAACTTGTTGGTATTCAGATATAAGACAGAAATAGGCATTGACTTTTTCTTTTCTTTTTTTTCCATTTGGCAGTAACTTAGCACTAGAGCCTACATCAGTTTTCCCCTGTTCCTTTGCAAGCATGTCAAGCAAGTGTATGCCTTGATTTTTTTGCATCCCTATGCAATAATTGGGACTGCAGGTGGCGCAGTGGTTTAAACTGCTGTGCTGCTGGGCTGGTTGATCGAAAGGTCACCGGTTCGAACCTGCACAACGGGGTGAGCTCGTGTACTCTGCCCCAGCTCCTGCCAACCTTGCAGTTCGAAAGCATGCAAATGCAAGTAGATAAAAAGTTACCACTTCGATGGGCAGGTAACAGCGTTCCGTGCACTTTGGTGTTTAGTCATGCCGGCCACATGACCTCGGAGACGGTCTGCGGACTAACGCTGGCTCCTTCGGCTAGGAAACGGAGATGAGCACCGCCCCCTAGAGTCAGGCATGACTGGACTTAATGTCAAGGGGAAACCTTTACCTTTTTACCTATGCAATAATTAGCTGGATGTAGAACCTGCCATGAGGCACAGTGAGCCTCTTGGATCAGATGGCAGATTGAGATGGTAAAGGGAGCAGCTGCACTTCTGTAGCCATCTGAAAAGTTTTCTGCATTATCTATCTTGATGCCATTGAGTTTACGTTCTAATTTTCCTACTGGCAAATATTTCCTGCACCTCATGCCATATATGCACAACACAGGGAACCTATACTGCAATGTATGTTTCAGTGTATCCTAAGTGTCTCACGGGAGTGCTCTTATTCAAGGGTCTAAATTCCATAGTTTTTTCCAGAATACTATAAGCTGTAAGACAGGAATGTGGAACTTCTGTTTCATAGAGTTTCTACATCCAACTCAGAAAGACTTTTTGGTTCCTGCCAGGGGCATGGCAAGGGTTCCAACTGTCAATCCCTGTTTTAATCACTGATTCTGTATACATAGATTTGCAAAGGAACAATTGGATTAAGGTCTTTTTCTCAACTCTGTATGTTTATAACATTTTTTGCTGTGAAGGCATGTGATCTCTACAGACACAAATTCAGTTTTGAGAACTGTAAAGAAAAACATCTATAATAATATCTTCTAGACAGAAAAATTGCCCAGTATTCTTACAGAAACCTTCTGGAAGAAAGAGCATGACATTGTGAATGGATTAATGGACTTCATTTGCCAACAAATTTAAATATTGCATGAATATACAGCCTCATGCTACATAATTAAAAACTAATCCTTATTTCATGATGAATAACCTTTGGACTATAATGTATCTTCCTCAGAAAACATTTTATTTTTAAAAAATCCATTTTTATTTTTTTTTTTTAAATCTTGATTTTCATTTATTATTTATTTAGGTGACTTCTATGCCGCCCCATTCGCCAAAGCCTCGGGGCAGCTCACAAACCATAAGTAAATAAAATTCAATAAAACAATATAAATTAACAATATAAATTAAGTCGCCCTGGCCAAAGAATAAAATGAATAATATTAACAAAATAACATTTGAATAAAAAGTTCAGGTCCCCTTCCCCAAAGCCCGATCTGCCAACCAAGAGGACCTCCGTCTTGTCTGGATTGAGCTTCAATTTATTGGCCCTCATCCAGCCCATTACCTCGGCCAGGCACCGGTACAGCACAGCCACTGCCTCACCTGGATTGGTGGAGAACGAGAGGTAGAGCTGGGTATCATCAGCGTACTGATGATTCCACAGCCCACACCTCCTGATGACCCCTCCCAGCGGTTTCATGCACAGCCCAGCACCCCAGTCCCCCAGCACCACCTTCTGGAATCGGCCATTGAGATAGGAGCGGAACCACTGCAAAGCAGTGCCTCTGACCCCCATTCCCGCTAGCCAATCCAGAAGGATACCATGGTCGATGGTATCGAAAGCCGCTGAGAGGTCCAGAAGAACCAACAGGGACGCACTCCCCCTGTCCTTCTCCCTGCACAGGTCATCGTACAGGGTGACCAAGGCAGATTCAGTACCATACCCGGGTCTGAAGCCGGACTGAAATGGGTCCAGATAATCAGTTTCATCCAAGAGTGCTTGGAGTTGTCCCGCCACCACTCGCTCTAACACCTTGCCCAGAAACGGGATGTTGGCCACTGGTCTATAATTAGTGGCCATCTCTGGATCCAGTGATGCCTTCTTCAGGACTGGTCAGACTACCGCCTCCTTTAAAGGGGCAGGTACCCGACCCTCCCCCAGAGAAGCGTTAATCACTTCCAAGATCCAGATCCCAATCCCATGCTTGGCGTTGTTTATTAACCAAGATGGGCAAGGGTCCAATAGGCAAGTGGTGGGACGTACTTGTCCAAGCACCTTGTCCACATCATCAGGCCGCAATAACTGAAATTAATCCATTAATTTTGGACCAGACGGCGACATTGGTATCTCCCCAGAAGCTTCTGAATCACTAGTAGAGTCTAGCTCGTGACGAATCTGAGTGATTTTCTCCCTGAAATGCTTGGCAAAGTCGTCACAGTGGGCCTTTGAGGATGGAACCAGATCTTTCTTAGGGCCAGGACAGACCAGCCCTTGTACCACCAAAAAAGCTCCGCTGGACAGCATTTTGAGGAGGCAATGGAAACAGAGAAGAATTTCTTTTTCGCTACTCTCACCACCACAGCATAGGCCCGATAATGCGCGCTTAAGTGTGTTCGGTCAGATTCATCCCGTGATCTCCTCCACCTACACTCTAGCCGTCTCCCAGCCTGCTTCATCGCCTGCAATTCAGATGTATACCAAGGGGAAGAGTGGGCTCTGCCTGGCGGGAGAGGACGCTTAGGAGCGATCATGTCAACAGCCCTAATCATCTCCCCATTCCATAGTTCGACCAGAGCCTCGACAGGAGCACCTGTCTTGTCAGCCAGAAACTCCCCCAGGGCCTTCAGGAACCCATCCGGATCCATCCGGCTCCGAGGGTAGACCCACACAATCGGGTCTGCACCCTTACAGAGGGAGAGGCCGCTCTCGAGCACAAAGCTCACGAGGAAGTGATCTGACCATGACACAAATTCCTCACCCTCAGACCACCCTCTTCCTGCCCCTTTGAGAAAACCAGGTCCAGAGTGTGTCCACGTTCATGGGTCGGGCCTGTGACATGTTGAGACAGCCCCATGGCCATCATGGAGGCCATGAAATCCTGAGCTGCCCCAGTCAGACCAGTCTCGGCATGGAGATTGAAGTCCTGGGGGTCCTCAACACCAGGTCTGAGACGATCTCCGTCAGCTCAGGCAGGGAGACTGTTGGGCAGAAGGGTGCACGGTACACCAACAGAATCCCCAATCTGTCTCGGTCGCCCAACCCCAAGTAGAGGCACTCCAGCCCTGGTCTCGAAGGGACTGGAAGTCCTGTGAGGGAGATGGAGGCTCGGTAAACCAAAGCGACCCCCCCTCCCCTCCCCTCCTCTCCAGGCGTGGACGGTGCTGAACCAGATAATTTCATCCATCCTGATAAGCAGAGAAAAGATCTGATTTCCAAGGCCAGTCCATGTCTTTGACCACACAGAAGCACAAAAGAATACTCATTTAAACTTGGGAGCCTATGCATGCTTACATGAAAGTCAGTGGGATTTCCTTCTGAGCAGGTATACATAGCATTGCTCATTCTGCTTGTGTATGTGCACGCGAGCACACCCCTACCATTCCCCAGCCTTAAAGGAAAGAAAAGGTTTTCCCTACTTTGACCTCAGCTCAGCCACTCTGTTTACCACTGGCCTACCTGTGCCCATCACTGCCATTAGAGCCCCGTCCAGGAAGATGCTTTGTGTAGGTGTGAGAAGAAGAAAGGAAGGGACAAAGAAGGGAGATAAAAAGCACAAGGCTGGAAAGAGGAAGAAACAGTGAGATAAAGGGGATCAGAGCAAGGAAAAAGCAAGAGTAGAGAGAAGCAAAAGAATGAGATACCAAGGAGGAGTGGATTAAAAATATGATTGGGTAGGGCTAGGAGGCTTCACTTTCCTTCCTTTCCTGCCTGATGAACAGCTGATCTTCAATAGTTCAAAGACAAGAAAGAGAAGTTGGCATCTTAATATTTTTAAGATTTTTAAAATTTGAAATTATTTTCTGAAGAAGGCACAGCACTGAGAGCTTTTTCGGTGCTGGTGGCAATCCCAGTTTATATCATGTTGAAGATCCCTGGACCACATTTTTAGATATAAAAGCAGAGGGAATGAGGGGCTTGAGATGAACAGGCTGTGCCAAAATCAATTTTCTGCCTAAAGGAAGCTGATAAGCTTCCATCTAGATAATGTGATTTGTATGTCAAGGAGTATATTGTGTGTCAATGTAATGATGATGGTGATGGCTATTAAATGTCAAGCTGTCCTTAGTCTCTTGGATGTCAGACTAAACAATCCATTTTCAGATTTTCGCTTCCGCTCTTCTATCATCTCCCTTTACTGTTCTTAGCTCTTCTCTCTGGGAGTGGCCACCTTATGGTCCTATGGCTTCCCATCAGCCAGCATCACCAATGGTCAGGAATACTGGTAGTTGTACTCCAAAACACCTGGAATGCACCAGGTTGGGGCAGGTTATTCTATAATTATACAGATAACCATGATGGCAAGCTCTTGTATCCACAGATACTCCTCAATAGAAAGAGAAAAATCTGGTGTCATCTTTGTATCTTATAAACAGGCTTCTGTAAGATTGCTTCAAGGATTGAGGAGAAATGGTACTGCTCAAACCACAAATCAATTTGTGTTTTTTTAAGCTGCTGAAATTATTCAAGAAAATGACGAGGCATGAAGATGAAAAGGACAGAAATAATTAAAATGGTCAGAGATTAGGGGATGAGTTTGTGCTAAGTTAGGATACATTGGAGTGTCTTTACAGTGTTCAGAGAAGGAAGTACTGTTTTGATATGGACAAGATGCCTAATCTGTTTGAATGAGCAGTATATCGTGTGTCCTATCCACACATCTTACATGATCTAGTGTTTAGAGGATTGCTCAGAATTTCCCAACGTCTTTGACTTGCCATGATTAAAATAGTTTTTGGCGTGAACCATGTGCATGGGTCTTTCTTACTGTGGGATTCAATTTTATGTGGCTATCCCATCCCCTGAATATCTGATGTGGAGTACATCTGAAGTATGATATATTTGTGGATCATAGAATTTAAAATAGTGCCTTTTAATTTGTATTAAGATTGGAGTTTGTTATGTCAAGTACTAACAGCTGTTGAATAAATTATGTATTTACTCCACATCAGAGAATCTGGGAAAACAGTAAGTTTGAGACTAGCATAAATTTTAATTACCTTGTTTTAACTGTCTTGTGTGAACTGCTATTCCTGCTTCTATTTTAACAAGGGATGTGCACTGGATAGAGACAAAGCCCAAGATGCATGAGGTCCCTGTGGGGTAATTTTGGTGTTTCCTGAAGCAAAGTAGTCTGCCTTTGGAAGCAACAAGATCTAAATTGGAGCCCGGTGCATGGCTTCATTTGGGCTTTGAAAAGGCAGAGATAATGTGTCTGAAAATAGAATCTTTTGATTTCATTTCTCTAAGTGCTGATAAGTCACAGGAAGGGGGTTGCCTCATAGGTTTGTTGTCTAATCATGAGATATGTTTTATCAGGAGCTCTCCAGTCACTTTAGTGTCAGGGAAAGGTAATATGACTTTTTGTGAATTTCATAAAAAACGGTGTGCCTCCAGCTTCCACTGTCCCTTGATCATAGGTTTGGATATGGCTATAGGAGTTTATGTAAACTGAATTGAACTTCATAGGTTTCAATTGCTTTCTTACCTCGAATGCCATACACTTTAACTTACTTCTCCTGCCTCAGATGATGAGTAAACCTGCACTGGGCTCAATTCTGTTTGTTCTTGCCATCTGGTTCGTGTGCAAGTATGTGACACAGAGATAGAGCTTGTTAAATGATCATTAGAACCATTATATTACATCATATTTTTATGTTATTTTTATCCTACAGTCTGTTTCCTGTCCGAGTTTCCAATTAATTCTTAATGTATTCAGTTTTTTTTCAGTTTCCTCCTCCCACTTAAATTCCTTATTTTCATTTCTTGTGTGCATTCACACACCCTGTTCATATTTTTGTTTGAATGTCTGTTGTGTGACCATCTGTTCACTGTACATTATTTTGTGCAGAATAGACCTATGATATGGTTATATATTTGCATTCTTCCTTAACTTGCCCTTCATTCTTAAGAGCAAATGTTTTCAGTTTCTCTTGCCTCTGGTGTATGCTTTTCGTATACTTTAAGCTTTTAGTTTATACACGTCATCAATACTCTATCTTGTGTGTGGGTTCTGTGCACATACTGAATATATGCACACAATTGCATTACCTGTGCACCCCAAGATTTTTTCTAGTTTCTCATTACTTTAATGCATACCATTTAGGCAAGCAGCACATACTGTTGGCATGCCATATGGTATCAACAATAGAATTACTAGGGGGCAGGGAAAGAGGCAGGGGGGAGTGCCTTTCCCATCAGTTCTTCCCACCCACAAGATCAAACGTCTCACCTTTGCAGCACACAGTAGCAGCAGCTCATATTTGGAGCTTTCCCCCGTTTTATTTATTTATTTATTTATTTATTTAAAAATTTCTATGCCGCCCCA
The DNA here is from genome assembly GCF_004798865.1 of Varanus komodoensis. NCBI lineage: Eukaryota > Metazoa > Chordata > Lepidosauria > Squamata > Varanidae > Varanus > Varanus komodoensis. The sequence continues at coordinate 11,788,431 of NW_025336346.1, forward strand.
TTTGACGAAGCCTCGGGGCGGCTTACAAAACATCAGTTAAAATATAAAACACTAAAAATATAAAACACATTAACATTATAAAATAAGTCGCCCTGGCCATAAGCTTTATTCCAGTGCTGAGGCTGGTTGTGGCATCAGGATCCAGTCCAGATAAACTGGCCCACCTGCAGTCAATTAGCACGACTGCCTGCCCAATTAATGCCACAACAGAGTAGCGGCAAGGAGTCGTATCACAAGCCTACATCTTATTTGTGCCTAGTGGTACAGTTTGCCCCCCTTTTCTGCCAGCCTCCATTACCAGCTGCCTCTGCTTTCATCCCTCCTGTTTCCCACCTGGCTGCCCTTTCAATGTAGCCATTGCTTAAGATGACCGGAGCTCTCCTTACCACTCCCTTGCAATCCGAAAGACTGTGACTGACCGGCAAGGAGGCTGCTGAATACTTACTGCCTTACTTGGTCACCATATTCTACTTTAATCCACCTGTCCTTTCTATCACCTGCCTCCTTGCTCTGCAGTCCTCCAAGACTTCATTCTCCCTCTGCTGCCTCCTGTTGCAAACCTAACAGCTCTCTTAGTGCAGACCTGCTCTTTCTTTTAGGCAGATGCTTGCATTCCCCTCTCTCTGTGCTTACCTCTACCAGGCAGCCTACCATCACTGCCTGAGCGCGGCTTGTTATCCTTCTAGGCTTAGCAGACAGCTCACTTTTTCACACCCAGGTGTAGGGATTCTGCTTACCATGAAAGATTCTGTGCCTGCTTTCTATTGGTCCTTGCCTGGCTCCAGACTCAAGTAAAGTGGTGAAGCAGTAAAGCTTTGAAGTACACTGCTTTTGGCATGATACTTCACTCAAGTGAAGTATTATGAGACAGTAATCTATCAAAGTAATTGCCTTTGTATGGATCCGAGCTCACATTATCCACCCAAAAGGTAAACTTCTTAAATTGTCCTTTGTAACGCTGATATTGCTGTGCATAATATGGAAATAGCAGGATGATTAAAGAGAAGATGGGATGAGCCAAGAATTGGATCATGCACTAGCCCATTTGACTACCAGCACCACAATTTACTATGTAAAAGCCTGTAAACTAGTATCAAGCATTGTAACTCCCTAAGCTCCACACCTCTAATTCTGAAATTCTGCATATTTAGCCCCAATAAACCTCTAGGATTTGCACCATTTTCATACAAATTGCACCAAAAACCATGGTGAGTGGGGTGTCATGGAGAGATGAGGAATGGTATAACTCTTTAAAATTTGAAGACTTCTGTACTGAATTGAACTCCCATACTTCACAAAATCTGTAGATTTCTTACTTATATCTAGCTCTGGAATTTCTGTCATTTTTAGAATAATGGTCCTCAAGGAACAAAGGGTGATAAACACATCCTCTTTGGGATACCCTCAAAATGTCAGGGCCCCTGTTGCACAACTTCACTGAAGGTCTCAGTCTTAAAATATCCCTTAAAATTTGATCCCCTCAGAATGGGCAATTTCTTCTACAATTTTCATCCAATTATGCCAAGAAATAAAAAAGTTATCCGTTCCCAGGAAGGACAATGACAAAATACAAATGATGCAGACCAAAAACCTGTTCACCTGTGTTTCTGCTATCTGGCAGGTATAATCCCCTCCCAAGGTGCTAATTATGCCTGAAAATATAAATCTGTTCTATTAAGTGCAACAAAAATAGCAATTAAAAAAAATCCCATGATAGTCAGTGAGAGTTACAAAGACCTCAGTTTGGTAGTTGTAGTGTGTGGCCTTGAAACCAGCCCAAGCAGAACCCAGCTATTTTCTGATGCGATGAATCAGGTTCTGAGTCAAATCTGGGAATTGGTAACACAGCTCTAATTTTAATGCTCTTGAAGCTTACTAAAACTAATTTAGAAACAACATAGACAGAAGATTTAGAAGCATACAAAAGATTACATTAGCTTTTACAATCCATAGTAGAAAAGTAAAAACTGTTATATCCTTGTATTAAACAGGATCTATGATAGTGATTGTACAATCCTGATTGACAAGATTTAATTTGTTCAGCCTGAGGATATGGACAAATTATTTTTGGAATGAAACCAGCCACTTGGTTACTGCACCTGGGTTGAAGAAATCATAATTGGATTTTACCATCTAAGGTAATTATTATCCACTATTTAAATTCTCCTTTGGGGTAGGGGAGTAAGGTTGTAGAGTAGGTTATTGCAATACATTCCACATTTTCTTGAATGAAGTTGATTATTTGAATCTTTCACAAATTTTGGGACTGAAACGATCTTAGTTGTTGTCATAACCTTCACCTGGAGTCTGTTCCTGTTGTATTGCTCAGCTGATATATCCCATCTTGATATTCTGTATTGTTTTGTCAGTATGGGACTTGGGGTACCATTCTGCAATGACTCAATTTCCTATTTGGCTGACAAGAATGCGGTGCTGGTAGACTGTTGATTGGCCGCTTGGGCATTGGCCTATGGCACAGATGGGGACCCTCTAGTCCTTGAAGATTCTGGATCCGGCCTACTCGGTTTCCCCATTTATATTTTGTCACAGGCCCCACCCAAAGCTCAGCATTAAATGGTGTAAGAAAGACAATCTTTGAAAGTAGGCTTAGCCTGTTAGCTTATTGTTAGAATTTGCATTTTGTACAATCCCCCCTGACAAAGGAGCTCTTGGTTCTGATATGTCTTGGCGTCAAGTAAAAAATTCTTTTCATTGGCACCTTTGAGACTATATTCTCTTTTCACATTCTGTTCAGTGCTAGAAAAGGTCAACCGTTTTGTAGTACTGAGCAAAGAAAACTCACTCCCATTGCTCATCACTGATAGCTTTCCCTGTTCAGCACTAGCACAGATCAGCAGAAGGTTGCTTCTTCCCGTGCTGTGCTCTCTTTCTTTGGGCATGCATGATGAGGAAGTCACGTGACGACAGGAAGTCAGTCTTCAGGGGTAAGGAGCCTGCCCCGATGTCATCTGCACCTGGAGGGTGTACCTCTGACACCAGAACATTTTCCCATTTCTGCCCTATGGGGTCCTTATTTCCTTTGTTCTTTAACATTATAGTTGCTAGAAGTCATCCAGAGTTTGGAAATTCAGTTTCATCTCTGTGCTGATAACACCAAATTCTTCTCTCTTTCAACTGATGCCCAGAGGCTGTGGAAACCTTAAACTGTAGTAATGTACTGGATGTGGGCTAAAAGTTTGAGGGGGGATGATGGTTCTAACCATCAGTAGTTGAGCTAATTTGGGATTGGGAGTACAGCCAAAATCTGAAGGGTAAGTGTGTAGTTTGGGAGCTTTTCTGGATCTAGCATGCTCCTGGATGACGAGGGGCTGCTGTGCTTTAGCTGGGCTTCTTTAGATATGCCAGTTGAGCCTGTAGCGAGGTGGATCTTGCCATAGTGATCATGCCTCAGTCGTGTCTCATTTAAATTACTGCAACACAATCTCTGTGGCCCCATCAAGAATGTTCAGCAGTGGCAGTTGGCCTTGCAGTCAGAGCGCCCTCTGCTGTGCATTTTATGCACCTCCTGTTGTTGGGATCCCTTTGCCTATTTGGTTAGCTGTAAGTTCATCAGAGGTAAGAATTAAACATCATATTTAGTTAAGAGGCTGTTACTTGCTCCTGGATCTATTAGAATCCAGGATGAGTGGCTTTTAAAACAAAAGGTAAGGTTTATTTACATACAAACAATCCCTAGGTGACTTGCATGAAGGAGAAATATTAATATCTTCATGCAGAATATCTTGCTTCATAGTTAGCTGGTAGGCTTAGAGAGGAGGAGAGACAAATGCATGCTTCTCCAGTCCTGGTGAGAGGGAGCAAAAGAGACAGAAGCAGCCAATGGTTATTTGACTTTTTGCCTTTCCAGGTGAGCTGGGAGGAACAAAGTGTCAGGAAGGACATAGTGTAGCAGAAAGGTCAGTTAATTCATTAACTCCTTCCCTTCCACTCGTTAGTGGACAGAACCACACAGTGTTAATGCAGGCAATGTCACATATACCTAACACATCCATTGCAATGGCTTCCAATTTATTTCCAAGCCCAAATCAAAGTGATTACCATTACCTATAAAACTTACTTGTTCAATTTTAGGTGTGTGGTGAAGTTGTTTGTTCCATTTTGCTTTTAAAGGTTTTTAGTGTGGGATTCAGATTCTGCTTTTTTGATATTTTAATGGTCTGTCGTTTTAAATTCATTTTAATGTTATTTTTAATTTTTGTAGAGTTCCTTGGGAGGGTGCTATTTATGTTAAAAAAGCAGGTTATCAGTAATAAATAACTCTAGCTGAAGGATGCATGGTTTACACAATTATGCAGTTTCAGTAATTTGTAGATAGGACTCTTGTATATTCAAACAGGAAATTTCAAATTTTACTCCCAACAGATTGGTACTCTCAGGTTACAGAGGCAATATACACTAAGAACCCAACATACAAGTCACCCTGGTTCTCTCTGTTATCTGATTCCTAGATCTAACTTACAGAAAGATGGTAAGAACCAGGCATCGATGTTGTCTTGCTTGCTGTTGGAACAGATGTAAAACTGCTTCTTTCTCATTGCTGTTTAACAGAGCTATTTTAGCAGTGCTCAGAACCTCAGAGCAGCAAATGCTGAAGTGCGTAACCATGAGATTTTCATTCTGTGTCCATAATTTGTTTTCAAAAAAAGTTTGATTTGCTCCAGTCAGCCAAAGAGGCCCAAAAAACAGATGGATTCCCCGCACTCCACTCCACCCCACCCACCCACAAATTCCTAATGTGAGAAAAAATGATTATCATAATTGTAATATAATACAGTACTTGGCATAGCATTGGAATATGCCACAATTCTCATGTTTTTACTTGCTTTTGTCTTCCTTCTGAGCACAAGAAGGAAGGCAAGCACATAGAATTGCAATTTTCTCCCTGCTGAAAAAGAACAGATTGCATTCAGCTATGAGGACATTTCAATTGTCATCACGACTGTTATCTTTTTAATGAGTTCTGTCATTAAATAGAGCATTGTTGGGGGTGGTGGGGGTGTTGCATACGAGCTCTTCTGTCATTCAAACATTTGTTTTCTGCTGCTATTCCAAACATCAACACCACCATTTGTCAAAAATGTTTGTTTCTTGTATTAAAGGAGTGGAATGAACTTGAAATTAGGGTGCAATTAGTCATGGCAGGAAAAGGACCTTAAATCCCTGACTCCATTATTCACAATTCATACAATTAGGAAAAATGAATTTCATGAGCTTGTTATAAAAAGAAAAAAAATGTTTAAAATCTATATTGCTATAGATGGCTTGTATTCTAAGAGCTGTAAATAGAAGTTCATGCAAGGGAATTTTCTGCTCTTCTGTCCATGTATTTGTATGAAACCCCCTTAAAGGGCTCTACAGATGGTTGAGAGATCTGCCTGAATAGCAAGGGGTGGAGACAAGATGATGGGTAAAGATAATTTTGATAGGTGGTAACCAAAATGGATGTCCCCCATACTACCTGGAAAGACTTTTTAGAGGGCACAAGAGAAAGGGTGGGGGAAGACAGAACTGACATGTTTTGAATTTCCTTTCAAATTCTTAGAATCCAAGTACTTTATTTAATATGTATTAAATCTTAAAAATAAAATATACTTGAGATACAATATTTTATAATCTAAGTTGGTTTCTGAGTTTCCTTTCAATTTACAGGCCAATTATAGTTTCAAAGTATGATGACTATGCTCAGTATCGGGCTTAAGGAAATAGGACTTAGATATTGAAGGGGAGGAAAATAATTTCCCATCTTACATATTGTTGTTATTCTGGTCTTTTCATTGTTTTGCTTTGTTTTTATATCCGTTTCCCTTAATTGCTTCCACAGCAACACGACCTGTAGGGAGTTAGTCTTTCTTTTTCTAGTTTTTCCTTCTGCTTTGCTGACCTAAGTAGACAGATGTCAACAAGAGAAGAAAATAGGATTTTTGTTTTTGCAAACTTAAGTTTTAAAGATCAAGAGGAAGATGCCAGATGTTTGCACAGGTAGAAGTGACATCTTTCATTATGGCTGAATCCTAGTGGCTCAAACTGCTGGGACTAAGTGGGCTGCAGATGCATTGGCTAAACTGGTGCATTTGGGTGGGTGATTCAGCTTGTCTTCTGGTGCGTGGTGGGCCCATCTAAAAGCCCCCTTCTTCTCTGAGCTTTCACTTGTGCTGATGTTTCAGTAGAAATTCCAGCAAAGTTTCTTTCAAGCCAGACTTGGAGAAGAACTTTGAGCCTGCAAACACCCACCTCTGCGGATACTTTCCTTCTCTGTCTCCGGCTTTGTGCCAAAACCTGTGTGTGCACTGTGTCCTGCCATCAGTAACATTTCAGCTTGAGTCTTAATGGATGTCAAGTTCTTTGCTGAAAAATACACTTTCCACCCATTTTCCATCTGGTCCTGTCACAGAGCTCAGTTACACAGGAAGAAATGATTCTTGGATGAAGGGTGACAAGTGTCACTTCTTACACAGATATGTTGAATAGCTAGCAAATATAGCAAGGAAAGGCTGTTAGTAAGGTAAATGACTTGTCTTGAGTTACATTTGAAAGAGATTTTGTTCTCCTGTAAGAACATTCCTCTTCAGAACAAAGTTTGACAAACAGCAATCTGTCAGGCATTGCTTATTTGAGGGCCAACTTAGATGTTACACCATTCATGCTTCAACCAGAGAAAATGGCAGGTGCAAATGTTGGTACTGCCTAATAGAATTTACCTCATGTTGTGCTGTTCACTTCAACACTCCCTGTTCCAAATCACTGCCTGCACTGGTGGGGTCAGGAATGTTGTCAAGTCATGATTCAAATAACTGTGGAGTGGAAGCAGGGAGAGAAACGTGCCAGATGGACATTCTTAAAGAGGCATGCCAAGTTTGACCCTAAAAGACTCTTTCCAGAAGCAGAACACAAATCATTTGTGGAATGGGCTTCTCTTCTCTGCTATAGTTCTGCTCCAGATGATAGCAGGCCCTCTGGAGCAGACATTGAGGGTGCACTGCAGGAGTGGCATGCAAACTTATCTTTACACAGGTAACTTCATCATGTTGAAGGTGAGGTGGGGTGGGATGAAGTGCGCTGGTTTGTTTCAAATCTTTTCAAAGTTATGTCATCAAAATGTCCCTAACTTCTGACTTGCCCTTTTATTCAGAATGTGATATGGGCTTCACAAGATAACTGACCATCAGAAACTCAGAGCTGTTCTGAAGTGGCAAAATACATCGCGCATTGAAGCAGCTTTGTTAAGTTGGGGCATCTTTTTTACATGTGTTGTTTATTACCTAAATGTACCAAACATCTGTTTTTCTAGCTTCTATAATATGCAGCTGCTAGACCTATCTTAAGAATTCCTTGGAGAATATTTCTATATTTTGTGAAGTATGTCACTACTTCCTTTTCTGGCACAATTGTGTGCTTGGTTGCACATGTGAATGAGTGCTGACAGGTGTGCGTGTTTGTTCAAGATTCCAAGAACTGCTGTATACTTTGCTTCCTATTCATGTATACAGAATTCTGAAATGCAGGTATATACTGTATTTACTGCACTTTCCTGTCCTTCCCCTTACCTTGTCTTTTCAGCAGCTGTTTTAATAGGATTGTGGCAACTTGACTGTTGTATGAGGAACAGACACTTTTTTCTATGTACTTGCATTGTGAAAGAAGTTCTTCAGAAATATTTGAAGCCAGTATTGCTGTTACTTGCTTAGGATTTGTATGTGGGCTCGCTTGTGTGCTCTTTCTCTCATACACGTGCATGCACGCACACACACACACACACACACACACACACAGAGTTACCTATTCTTAAATGAGAGCTTCCCACAAATTTTTGTATTATTTATTAAAAGCTTTTCTATCCTGTCCCCTACAGAATGTCTTGGGATGCAGATGAAAGCTGCATTTACCTTCATGGTGATTAGTAAACTCAGTAGTAAGGAGAAAGGTTGAACAAAACTAGACAAAATGTGATGCTGTTACTACTATGATACTATTACAGACATAATAGTAATAGAGAAAGTTACAACTTTTAAATAAAACCACAAAAGGCTTAATACAACAATCAAACACTTAAATGTGAGCCGCCCCGAGGCTTCGGCGAATGGGGCGGCATAAAAATGTTTTAATAAATAAATAAATAAATAAATAAATAAATATTTAGTCTACTTAATGCAACTTATAAGCTCTGTACGAAGTGTCCAGGAAGACAATACCAGATAAGGAGCAACTTTTTTCATATGATGTGTTTCCTCCAAAATGTCAGCAGTGTGTTAATATACTCAGAAGTAAGTTTCAGGAGTTTTCTACCATAGAGGAGTGGGGCATCTTTTTCGGCCTGAAGATCATATTCACTTGTAGCAAGACCCTTAGAAGGGGATTTTACCAGTAGTAAAAGTGCATCCCAAACTGAGTAGGCCTCCCACCTCGCTGCTGTTATGCAGTTCCTAGAATGCTTGCATAGGCACACCTATGCACATGTGTACATGTGCGCGCACACATTTACACTGTGGTGTGGAACCTATGACCCTCTAGATGATGTTGCATCATACTGCCATCATCTCTTATCACTGACCGTGCAGGCAGGGATGATGGAACTTGTAGACCAGCAGCATCAGAAGTGCTACATCTTGCCCAACCATGATTTGCATGCTTAATTACAATCTTCTCTCTCTCTATCACTCTCACATAAGAACATAGGAGCTCTTTTGGACAACACCAAGGGTCCATCTAGTCCAGCATTTGTCGGACTGGCAAACAGCTGCCCATAGAAACCCACAAGTAGGACATGAGTGCAACACCACTCTTCTGTGGTGTTTCGCAGCCATTGGTGTGTAGAAGTACACTGCCTCTGATACTTGAGATAGCATAAAGCCATCAGGGCTAGTAGCCTCCTCCTCCATTGCACACACCATTCATCCCATTCTCATACTACTCTCCGCTTTGGAAAAGTAGCGGTCTTCTCCCTTGGACATTTGGATGTCTCTTTGTGCTGCAAGGAAAGAGTGGGATGCCGCTTGTCTTCATGAAACTGAGAAAGGCAGTACATTGCACCTGAATGCAGCAGAAGAAAACTCTAAGCAGCTCTTCAGGAAGCAGCCTGCAGGTAATTGGTGTGTGAAAGGGTTGCTCCTAGTAGGATGGGTCTGCTTCAAAAGCAAATGACTTGGCTGAGCTCTTCAGTAACACTTCAAGACTGCCACTTGATTTAGGGGTCTTGATGCTTCCAAAACTGATTCCGCAGCTAGTTCTTCTGTGATCTCCTTCTGCAGTTAATCCTTGCTAGTGTAGTATTCATAATGAACAGAGAGATGGCAGCATACGGACAGGATGCTGGGGCAGGGGCAACCAGCATTTAGACACTGGTAGCCAGCAAGAAGCAGCTTACTCCCTCTCTTCCTGACCTTTCCATTCGCACAATTCGGCTTCTTCTCAGTTCAAAGCTCTTGTGCAGGGTACTCTGCAATACTGAATGCCTAGCAATGCCCAGCTATGCAAATCTTCTAATTGGGTATATTGCACCAACGGTCTGATTTCTGCATTTGATCGGATCTAGGTTATCTATGGAAAGTACTCATTTACTAAAATACGATCAAACAGGATGATATTTATTTCTATAAGAGGAACTTGCACTCTCCGTGGGATTCCTTTGGACAGCAATGTCCTCCCACAGTCCATTTTAAGACCCTGACATTACAAACGTCATGGTTTCAGCCAGTCAAGGGTTTGTTGTGCTGTCTTCTGATTCCTGGGTTAGCTGTGTGCTTTACAACTGAAGTAACACACATGGCTGTTTGGCCTGTTTCTCTTCCAGTCTACTAAATCCTCGCTCTAAATTACCTAGCTCTACCACTGTCTGCCCAGCATTTTATCAGCACAACCTTCCCAAAGCATTCTGCACAGCACTTGAAGCAGCAGCAACCTGCTTCATTTGCAAGGATCAGATCTGCATAATGAGCCAATTGGCTCTGAAGGGCTTTGCACTCCCAGATATGCCCTCCTGACACTTGAATTAACTTTCTTCCACAAGGGCAATCACATTTTTCCTACATTGTTCCTTTCTGCAGACATAAAAACACGAAAGGCTTGACCTTTACGGTCCATTTTGTGTCTTTCTGTGGGACAGAGCCTGTGTGACAGAGTAGCAGAAAACTGGGTAGGGATCAATTGAAAGAAATTATTCTGATGCTCTATTAGTGATAGGTGTGAATTTATTCTTCTAGGTAGTAACGTGTTAAATTAATATGTGTTAGAAACGTTACAATAAAACTTCAGGTTTCCTTTGTTGCACAGCAATGTAGGCTAATTATTTGCTTGTAGATTTAGGTCATACTGGTTGAACATCCCTGTTGTGGTGGAAAGCATCATAAAAGCAATAGCAGAAGGAAATTTAGCAGACTATAGTGGAGGTTTTCCTTTCTTCTAAGCATTGCTGCCTGACAGTTTTGTATAATGTGATGGTTTTAGCATGTTTTCTGCATTATGGTAGCATTACAGTGAAGGAATAAGGGCACTAACGGCTAATGAGAAAATGTATTGTGCTGAGAAAAAAAAATATGGCCACAATCTCCTTGTCCTCTAATGGTCCAGAACTGTTGTTGGAGAACAGGGTTAGTGAGCAGGGTAAGACTGAGAGCAGGAAGAGAACGATAGAAGCCACTTTGAGTTCTTTAAAAAAGAAAAAGGTGGGGTATAAATCTAATAAGTAAATAAAACATAAAGGCTTTTTGTTAATTCTTTTTCATATTTCTTCCTGGAAAGTAATATGGTAATCCCATCTTCAATTTTATCTTGTACTTCATGCATATATATTTAAGAAAGAACCCTCCCATTTTGAAGGAAGATGCTTTCAAACTGTCTCTAAAATAATGAAATGCTGCATTCAGAATTCAAAAGCACACCATATTTTGGTGCATGTATCTGTGCCTGCTGGGGATGCTGGAAGTTGTAGTTCAATGCAGCTGGAAGGTACTAAGTTAGAGAAATTTGGACTATACTACATAATTATATTATCCCTACATATATCTCAGAGCTGTAAGATACTAATTCTGTTCCTTTTGCGATAATGGTCAAATTCTGTTCCTTTTGCGATAGGTGCCAAAACATGCCCATCTGGCAATTTATAAACGTTTGAGCAGTTTCAGTGTCAGAGCTGAATGGACCTATTTGCTTATATTATTTCTATGCCTTGGTCAAAATATTGCTGCATATATAAATGTTCTCATTTATGCAACCTTCTGTCAGCATTTAACATGGTTGGTTTCACCAGGGTGTTTCTGATGCTAACACAGTGTTTCCAAAACAATTTGAGGACAACATGTTATATATTTTCTGTCATTTACCAAGATGAATTTGTTTCACTGCCAGGTAGAAAAGGCTTCATCAATTTATATGAAGTTGGGACGTGAGGCTCTTTTTATATATAAGGTTTAAATAATGGATTTCCTTACTAGATTTGTCTTTGTTTTTCTTCACTCTGTATAACTGATTAAACTGATTATTTTAACAGTCTTTCAAAATGATTTAGTATTGTTATTGTTGCATTTTTATAATGTATAGCTTTGTTATTAAAATTTTATTGTATGTGCCCATATATATAACTATATCTATATGTCTCCTTAAACAAAGTCTCCCAAAAGAAGACAGGATATAACATATCTGAATAATTTATGTGACATTCCGTAATACCATGGCCAGAAATTAGGTTTACCATACCTAGATGAACACAACATGCAGGATTTTCATCAAATACTTTCTTCTACAAGTAGAAGACTTTGCTATTACAAAATTCTCAGTGGAATGTGTTTCTGTGTATATTAAAAAAACTCTAGCTAATGTAAAATTAAAAATGTAAAGACAGTCTTTTTAACAAGTGACCTGAATTAAGGTAAAAAAGTGTAAGTATATAATTCCTTTACTAAATAATTGTAGGACTCTGCAATCTAGTTTGACCATATTCTGTTTTAATAAACCCCATGTGATATTTTTGGTCATTTGGTCCCATAAATCTTTGAATTTGTTATTGTGATGTTTTATTGCTGCTTTGTTGGGACTCAGTCCAGAGGAATAAATGAAAGGCAGACCCAAAAGTGCAGCTGGAGCTTTGCCATAGTACAGAAATGACCAGCTACCAAACAGTGGATTGTTTCTTTAGTAGTGTAATCTGTTCTGGTGAAAATGAAAATCTCTGGCTCTGAATGTGGTTTCTGCAGCCTGTGTATGTCAGTTCTTTGTAATACAGATATGACTAAGTCCTATTGAAATCAACAGAACAGACACAACAACCTCAACTCTCATTTCTTTAGTAATACAATGTAGTAATTGTTAACTCTAGCAGGGCATTTAATTCATTAGATATATAGTTCAAGCAATATCTCTAGGTATTCATATATATTAAGGATGGGTAAGAATTTTATTTAGTTCATTTTTTAAATAATAACTTTCCAACTGATGTTAATTTCTTCATAAATGAGACCAAAAAGAACTTGAGATTTAAAAAGGAAAGAAAAATGTGGGAGAAATGGAAGCCAGGACCAGGGCTTTGAATTCTTAGGTCTTATAAGTCTGGCTTGGAATCCTGTATGTTCAACCATGTTAAAACTTACTCAGTGTTACTGCTTTGTTGGCTTTTTTTTTTTTACAAGCTCTTCATACTTAGTCACTATACGACAGGCAGGTGCATCATGGGGTTCTCCATGTGGAGCACAGCTGTACCTAGGGAACTGGGCAGGTGCAGGCTGCTGAAAATTTTCTTTTCAAATCTTCACATAGGAATTTACCAAATACGCACATGTATTTATATGGAAGATAGAGAAAAGTTGAGGTTTAGAATCAAATGCAGGAGAAAAGGAAATGGACAGATTTCTCTATGTCTAAAATTGTACACTATCGTGATAGAAGAACACAAATACACACACTTAGTGCAACCCTGTATGATTTAAAAATGTTTTGTCCTACCCAGGTTTTGAGCCAGTGGAGTGCTGGACAAGACTTGAATAGAGCTGGTCTATTTTGTGAGCCTCACTAAGAACTTTGACTAATGGGTAGTATAGAAATGTAAAAGATGACTGGGTGTCAGATACTTGTTTTCAAGTACCTGGACAGTATATCCAGATCTGCTTGCTGCTGGGAGAGTGCCAGGCAAGACAAACTTTGCTTCAGCATGACTTTGAATACAGAGAAAAAGCATATTATGGGGTAAAAGTGTTCAAATCATCAATTGCTTTGGATAAAAATGTACTTTAGGTGGTCACTTCAGTCTTGAGCTACATAAAGGATAAAAGCAAAGCTTTCCATACTGTGTCCTCTTTCTTCTAGTAGAAGACCCACCAATTTATACTTACTCTTGGATGTTGAACTCTTCCTTCTGATTTGGGACTTGACTCTTCTAAACACCAGTTTTAAACGCCTCTCAACAGTGTTTCTTACTGAAAAACAGTGGTCTGTTATAATAGTGTTGAGCATAAAATGCTCTAAGGGACCATTCCAGTGTCCCCTGGACACTGTCTGTGGGGCCTGTAGGGTAGTACAAACTCCAGGCTCCAAAGGCAGATACAACCTTCTGATCACGGAGCAGAGTTGGGGTTACTGGAGCTCTCCCCTTTGCAGCCAATATGGAAAGTCCACAACAGTTCTCCAAGGTTAGGGTTAGCGGCCTTGGGGCAGGGGTAAAGAGTCCATTTCAGGGACAAGGATGAGAGGAGGCGACCAGCCAGAATACAAGTATCATGAAGCTGCATTCGCGTGCTTCCCACTCTCCAAAATACTGTCACTAGAGAGGGGAAAATAGCTGCGTAGCCAAACATGGAGCAAGAAGCATGGGGACATGGAGGTCCCTTGCTTTGCATTCAATTACCATAAGCATCCAAGTTCAGAGGGTCCCCTTCCATCTTGCTGTGATTGCAGCCCAAGAACATTTGCACGGCCGCTGGTGTTCCTGTAGCGTTATTTTTTGGTGCACAAGGCCAAACTTTGTAGCAAACATTATGGTCACTACAGAAATGCCACCAAACGACAGCATCTTATCATAGCAAACTATGCACCCTATCTTAAGATCCAGAAGTGCTTGTCATAAAAAGCACCGATATCACATTGTAAATATCCACATCTCCTGTGAGCAATTGCACAGAACACTGAATGGGCGTATGATAGACATGTTATGGTAGAGTGTGTATGTGGAGAATTCAAATGGGAATAATGTGTTTGGTATCCCCATGGTAACCATGGAGGGTTTGCCAGCCCAAAGCCTCTTGCTGTTTCACATGAAGAGGGTTGATGATAAAGATAATGGCCCTTCTGCTTCCTTGTAGGTGGGGAGACAATAACTCTTACTCATCCAAGATGAAGTAAGCATATCCCCTTTTTATTATTTTTTAAAGTTCTAGTATATTAAAGCAAACTGTGTTTGCCTTCTTGAGGAAGCAATGCTGCTGCATCAGGAGCACTATGTCAGAATAATGCCAAAAGAAAAGAGACTGTTCTTGATAGCTGGATTTATTTATAGCTTCTGGTCATTTAAATTATCAGCACAGCCTGAAATCCCCAGCCTTATTGAACCTCACAGCCATATTGAATTTCATCCAGCTGAGATGCACTGAAGACTAAGTGGCATAATAACATTCTAATCATGTGCAGTATTACATAGCACCAAGGTTGACATTCTACTGAATGCTATCGTCCTTTTGTCTCTCTAGTTGCTTTCACCTTACCAGTCCCTTTGAATAATTTCTGACATCACATTTTTCAAGTGGCCCTTGCAAGTAATAGATATGGATCCAACATAGTTAGCTGCATTTTAATCTAACCTTAGAAGGTAGGCTGGTTTTAATTACTTCTCTCTTCTCGGTGGGATTCAAATGAGATTGTAGTCAGTCAGTGAAAAGAAATCAAAAGTACTATGATTTTATTTTGCATGTACGGTTACTGAAATATTTTGGCCTTCTTTGGATTCAGCACATGTAGTTCAGTGCAATGAGCCTCTTTGGACTCAAGAGCTCTCTCCCTTCTTCTCTAACACATGGCAAAGGAAGACTTTGAAAACATTGATCTAGGTTGAAACTACCAGTTTCATAATTGAAACTTACCATAAGGACAAACTGCCATTAGTACAAACTATGATTAAACAAGCCAAGATCTGTGTTTTCTTCTCCTGACTTATTCCAATAAATCATAAACCTAAGGATGATTTTAGCATATTCTATTTAATTATAAAAATTGATATCTGTCCCTTTTGTTCAATGCAAGATCTTCATGAAACACTAGAACAATTTAAATTTAGCTTAAAAATTAAGGAAGTTGGGAACAACATAAGAAATCTCATGACAAAAGTGAAGCAGCTTTCTCTCAGAATTTCAATTATGTAGCAGCTCTGATACAGTTGTTAGAGAACAGGCTATTATGTGGAATTAACAGTTGGAAAAATGCAAAGAAGTCTTTTTTCTAAACCACTGTAGCCTGCAACTCATCTTAAGGTTATTCCCAAGTATGTAAAGCAATTAAAGCTGTATAGGATTGATAGGCACCCGTACTGTGAACAAGGTAAGAGAAAAATGGTACACTGTTGGCATAAGAAAATGTATCAACAGTTTCAGCCCTAAACTCACTAACTGAACTCAGTTGGACTTACTTCTAAGTAAACATGTATAGGCTTGCACTGTAAGTTTACAAAACTAATTGATAAGGGAGTAGCTGTGTCTCGGAAAGCATGATCCTTCTTGTAAAGAAAAGCCCATTTTTAATTTTAAGATATAAGTTTTAGAAAGAAAAATGCTTCATCTGTGAACTAATGCAACCTGTCAGAACAAAAGACTGCACGAGTGTTTCCATGTAGAAGGTTCCTAGTTCTGCCCTTTCTCCCTTAATGGATTTTCTCTAGTAAGGACAAAGATTATAGAAGTGAGAAAACACAAGGAATGCATGAGTAGAAGACATCATCTGAACCACCTATGAATTCCATGAATGAAACGGGGGAAACCATAACAACCTCATCTGGAAACATCCTCCATAATTAAAGAAAAGTGTACAGTTATAAAAAGCAAGACGAAAAAGCATTAATATGAAGTATTAAATGAAGCAAGTAGTTAGAATATGAAGCTGGTTTGTGTGCTGTGATTCCAGACGTTTTGGACTTGGACTTTCTGCATTATTGACTTCTCTTGGCTTTTCACAGCTGAAGTTCCATACATCGGCAGATCTACCTTCTGCCCCAGGTGTAATGAAACAAAAATTCCTCACTTGGGCCCTATTTATACAAGATATGTAACTTCTCAATGGTGTGCCACATAAACCCTTATGGAAACTATAAGGAAACCCTTATGGAAGCTATTTTTGCTCCAAACAGAAATATGAAACAATATATGTAATATTCAAGAGCAGCTCTTAAGAAACTAGGGCTGTTTCATTTTGCTTGCTCATGTTGATGGCATATTAAACAGAGGGCACTCATTTAAACACTGGCAAAATTTAGCTGAGGTTTTGAATAGACCGAAGGTCAACATCATGGAATTCTGATCAAAGGCAAATAAGCCTTGTTTTATGGAACCAGATGTAACATATTTGGGATGTAAAATAGATGACATTGGGCAAAACAAAGCAGTTTAGAAAACTCAAATGCTAAAAATGGCTCTGAGTTGAACTGGACTTGCTAATTTACTAAAGAAAATGATGACCAAATGTTTTTACTATTTGTATGAAGTGGCACTGGCAATCTTCTCAAGGAGGAAACATTAGAGGACTCTCAATAGCTTATTAAAGACTCCAGACATCTTTTTGCACTTTCAACCTGATAAAGAATTGGTTTCAACACACACAGTTTTTCCTTATTAGATAGCAGCTGTACTGGCTTATCAGTAAGAAGATGGATAACAGAAACCAATAGGATTCATGTCAGAAAACATCAATTATGCACTATTGAGCCAGGAAGGATTTACCTGATTTAGCTGGAGTTTACATATGTAGATGACATTTATGATTCGAATGGAGCACAAATTCCTGATCTCATTGTTCAATGAAACAAAAATGGTGCCACAAATGAATGTGGTTTATGACCTCAATTACCTATGATTGTAGGTTGACCTGTGTAGTCCTACAAAGGAGATGGGTGCAGTGCATGCATTAAATAGTCCTTCCTTGCCAGAGCTGCATAGAGCAGTTCAAGATGAAGGCTTAAGCTTTGTTTGAATTGTGTGAGCCGGGCCCCTGCACACTGTCTCCAGGTATGTTGACCCCATCCGCCCAGGTTCAGACCTTGCCATGCTGAAAATGGGAAGTAGAAAGTGGCTGAAATATCGTGAGTAGAAGAAAGGAGGTGGTGGTAGTGCTCAGCCTGAGGAACACTGAGGTGTGACTGACAGAAAAGGAAACTCCCACAAATGGGGAGAAGCTGAGGGCTGGAACACTGCGTGTGGTACAGACTCTGCAGATGGAAGGAGAAGAAACTACGGTGACAGATGGGAAAGCTCAGGAAGAGGACTGTCTAGGGAAATATGCTGGGCTGGATGAGAAGAATCCATGGGCCATGTCTTGGGTGCAGGCCAGTGGTTTATAGTTTACAGCTTCAGAAAGCATGAATATTAAGAAACCACTCAAATCCCTTTTGTCAATCTTGTCCTCAAAAGGTTCAAAAATGAACTCCCTTGTGACTGACAAACTTCCACAGCAGAGCTAGGCAATTTGAGAGGCTTCAGGCTGGCCATTTATTTTTTCAAATCTTTTTATGGCAGGCATGCAGGCACTCTCACTTAGCCAAGAAGCTCTTGTAAGGTTCATTCCAATGGTGGGTAGGACTGCAGGCAAAAGGGCAGGACCAAACCTACCAGCACACAGTAAAAGAGCTTAAAACTGTTATTATCGGCGACAAAATCTTATGAGAGACATTTCAGCCAACTAAAACTGCACAAAATTGGGAAGCCACCAAATATTTGCTGGGCAGAGGAGAGTGGAAGATGTGGGCCTTTTGGCTCTAATCCCAGATTTGATTTTTATACAGGAATTCACATTCACATTGTTGGGGCCATGAATGGTCCAAGCTTCTCCAGGAAGTCCAAGAAAAGTAGTTGGGCAACCTCCACTGAGCTGATGTGCAGACTCCAGAGAGAGCTTTTTGAGGCTGCCTCTTTCCTACATGACGTACGTGCAACATAGTAAGCTTTTCTTTTTAGATGACTGACTGAATAAAGGATAAATAACATCTGCATTCTTGGAGGTAGGGCCTGTAGGCTCCAAACAGTGGTTTGAAGCCAGGAAGTGCATTTCGTTACAGGATACATGCCTACCAGTTTCTGTCTGTGTCACTGCAGAAGAGCCAAGGCAGATTTGAGGTTTAGCATCTTTCACTTTAGAAACCTGGTTGTTGCCTACAAATGAATTAGATAGGAAGCAACGGTAAGTATCACTGGATATTTATGGAATCTCTGAGAGCCATTGTCGTGCAGTGGTTAAGAGTGTGGGACTGTGACTCAGGTGATTTGGGTTCTAGTCCCCATTCAGCCATGGAGCCAAGCTTTGGGCCGGTCACAGACTCTCAGCCCTACCTGCCTCACAGGGTTATTGTTGTGGGGATAAGATTGAGAGCAGCAGGAGGAGATTTGTGTATGTCACTTTGTTGTAAGAGAAAAGGTGGGATAGAAATCTAATAAATAAAAACCTTAACAGACTGAGAATTCCTCTTTAGATTAGCCCTTTCCAAATGTACAGGTTTAAATATTTGAGCAGTGAATGGTGCATGTATGAGAAACAGCAATACCCATAATACAATGAAAGACATTGAAACATGCAGGAGGATACTGATCAAAATGTGTTGAATAAAAGTAATAAAAATAAGAGCATCACCATTTAAGTTGCATTTCTGTAGCTTCTCTGCACAAAAGCACAATATAATCAGTAATTTTGATTATTACTACTTTATTTTCACAACCACTTGATTGCCAAAGCAACACTGGTTTTATTTATAAGTTTAATATAAAAAAGAACTCCTTATCTGTGACCTATGATATTACATTATTTCTCTTAAAGACATTTCATTCAGCTGACAGAAAGGTGCTATGGCACTGTTGCTGCCACAAAGTCAAATCACATCCTGCTCTGATGTCAAAATTACTTTAACTAAACTGTGGGGAAGGGAAGATCAGCCCTTGTGTGTGTGTGTGTGTGTAGCTACAGATTTGTCCTTCTAAAATCATTTCAGAAATGTTCATAGATGGGTTACATAATGTTCAATGCTTATGCATTTCTGGGCCTCTGGTAACATATTACTGGGCATTTCTCTCCCTTCACATACTTACATAATGTGTGTGTGTGTGTGCGCACACACAAGAGAGAAGGAAAGAGAACGTGTGTGATCAACTGTAGAAAGAAACATTTTCATCACTATTCAAAAGGAAAACAAATGAAAGGATTCCATTCAAAATTATGTAAAGAAAACAAAGTGCCAGCATCTCTTCCTGCTCTTACATCAGCATCCCAGCACAGCAAATGGATCACTCTCCCTCTCATTCTCTCTCCCCGCTTCTCAGTGTCTCTCTCCCCCTCTCACACACACAAGCTACCAACATGCATAAGCTACCAGATCCAGGTTTCTGTGCAAGATTGATCCCTCC
Source organism: Varanus komodoensis (assembly GCF_004798865.1). NCBI lineage: Eukaryota > Metazoa > Chordata > Lepidosauria > Squamata > Varanidae > Varanus > Varanus komodoensis. The sequence continues at coordinate 11,808,020 of NW_025336346.1, forward strand.
CCCCGCCCATTGTCATAAGCTGCCTTTGCTTGACACAGAGCTAGTGAGCAAGTAGGCAGTGGCGTCACCAGCTCCTATGGCTCAGCACCAGTGTCTGGGCCAGACTGAGGGGAGGTGAAAATGCAGGTTGCAATGAAGAAGAGACAAGCTCTCCAAAGGACCCCCTGCAGTGTTGGTCCTTGGCTATGGCCAAGAGCTAGTCCAAACATTTTGCTGCCTAAGCCAAAGGACAAGACCCCTGTTATTCCGTATACATAAACAGACTGGACTTTTTCACCTAAGGTTTTAATCACTGCTGACAATGGGGTAGCATCTCCTGTAGCAGAAAGCTGCCCAGAATTCCCCACTCCCACAGCCAATTGGGCTCAAAATACTGCCCAGTAACTTCCTGGTCCCAGAACCCTGGATCTGACTGGATTCGGCACACAACCCAAGGCTTTGGGAAAAAATAGGGATTTATTAAAAGAATAAAAGTTAGGGGTGGAAGGTACTAAAACAGCTAAAAAGGGTGAACAGGAAATAAAAGGGGAGGCAAGGGAAAGGGAAGGGGATTTGGAGAGCAGCAACAGTACAAATTACAGCCAACTCAAGGCCCCCAACTCCCAGGCCTCCTCTGACACAAAAGCCTTAGCTGCACACAGGAATGCTATACCAGCTGCAGGCACAGGGAAGCACACCATCTTTGGCACAAGTCTGGCAACGAGCAGCACCACTCCTTGAAGAGGGACTCCAAGCCTCTTCAGGCCCGAGGCTTATTCCCCTCAATCCGGGTCAGGTGACTCATGAAGTGATGGTCATGATCAATCCCAGGAGTAGACCATTTGTCCTTATTGCCTCAGTCTCCTGCCCTTGGGTGCAAATTCTCCTGTCCTTGAGTGTAATTTACAGTCTAACTCCATCCTGCATACCCAGAGCCTAACTGATCCTCCTGCAACCTTGGGCACCAGTGCCCCACTGAGCGAGCACCTGGCAATTGCAACATTTTGCCTCTCTACAGTAACTCTCCCCTCCTGGCTGAATCCTAACCAGTTCAGGTTATGTTCACCACCTGAAGGCAGGAGGCAAGCATGGGGGGGGGGGGCAAGGCAGGCCGTGTTCTCTTTCCCAACATCTCACTGCTGCTTCCCAGTATTTGCTTGCAGAGCAACAGTTTCATTCACTTACCGGAAGAACCCAGCCTTGCTAAGGCCTTCCAGAACTATGGTGACTGAGTGGTGAGGGATAATGATGGTTACACCCTAGAATGCCACAGCTTCCCCAAGCTGCTGTATAATAATTTCTACCATAATAAATTCACTGCACACATGAAACCATTGCAGTTCAGAGATTGTACCAGATGAGAAAAAGGTTTTCCTGCATAGTATCATCCTTAACAGGAAGTTTTGAACTGGTCTTCCTTACCTGTGAAGCCTAGTTTGCTTCTTCAAAGGAACTGGACAAGAGATGGTATTTTGCTTCTCTTGCAGAAATAGCCTGCTGTATGTTTCTGCTTCGCTCCTCACATCAATTAGTGATGCTGCCAAATTTCATAATTCTTCGCTTCATTGGTCAAATCTCAATCATTTGTAATGCTGACCTTCATACTGAACCAGGATCTTTTTCATTCAGGCACCAATTGAAAACTTTTATTTTTCACAAATACTATGATGAGTTTGTTGGTTGGTTTTCATAATGGTTCACTATATTGATTTTATGTCACTACTGCCATGTTAGAATTTTAGTTGCCTGATAAGTTCATTTATTATGATTGATAATTAGGTGATTTAAATGGTTTTATTAAGTGAATGTCTGATTGTATTGTTTTATTGCACTAATTAATCGATTTTCCTTGTCTTGTGTAATATGGAATTGTTTTAATTTTGTTACCATATGTGCTGTATGGTGTCCAGAGAGCCTCAAAGCTATGGGTGTGGCATACATATGCAGTAAATAAATAAAATCAAGTAAGTTTTGGATCAGCATTGTGGTTCTGCTAATGAAGGATATTGCGCAAGGAAAAGGAGTTCCACATCATGACTCCCCATCTTTAGTCCCAAGATATTTCCTTCAAATTATCTCTGGAACATTCTGAGGATGCATTCAGGGGAAGGAAAGGACATGGAAGTTCTATTCCACCAGGACCTTTTTCTGGTGTGTCCACAATCCTGGATTCAACCCAATATCTGTGCAGTAATTAAACAAATAAAAATTCCGAAAACAGTGTTGGTGGAGACAGTGCTGGAGAAATTCACTGCTGTAATGATGGATAAACATGCTGGTATCATTTCTATGTTCCTTTGTCACATGCAAAATACCATCTTAATTGTTTTAGTAACACAAGGAGAGAAGAACTACTCCTTTATTATTGTGTGGGTACAATAGTAAATTGTAGATTTTCACTCTTTCATTTTAGATTAGCTATTTGCTATCTTATCTTTGGATGGCATGCCATAATTTTTATCTAATGCAAACATTCTTCTTCACATTTGCATTACATTTTCACCTCATGAGATCCTTTCAAAAGCTGAAAAATGTCAGTTTATGGATGCAACAAAACATTCATTCCGCACTAGATTTCCTCCAGCCTGGGTCCGCAGTTGCAAGCTCTTAAGAGTTATCTCATATGTTAGCAGTGTACTTATAATAAAGTGTTAGAGCCAGATTTTGTTATGCTTATTAAAATTAGTCAGACAAAGTAGCTGTGTCTGAGTTAAGTCACACTAACATCATGGGGTCTATTTGAAGCATAACTAAGTTTGTAATCAAACCACTTGTTTTTGCTTTGTGTTCTTTCAAAAAGCACAAGGAAAGAGTCTCAAAAGGAAGAGAAAACCAGACATAAGCCAACAAGGTACCTGCAAGTAATGGGTGTACTTAGCCCAACATAAGTAGTAATTTGCTCATCCGTTTCCAAATGACTCCTGATATAAAGTTCTGCAGTAGTCTGACTTTGTTTTGGTAAATATGAACTGCTCCGGCAGCACAGATGATCTGCTTGTCCACCAGCCAGCCACTTGAAGTTGTATCCTTCTGTTGCTGACCCTTTCTTTCTCGAAATGCCATATATGCATCCAATGAATGGATCATTAGAGGAAGAGGGAAAAGATGACTTTGGGCAGTTCTCCCAACCCTCTGTGGCTCTTTCCATCATTCCCACCCCTGTATCTGTTCCAGAGACTAGTGACCCTTCAAAAGAGGATGGGAGGTGGAGAGGGACTTCAGAAGGAGAGGAAATTGTCTTCCATCAGTGGATGGTCACTAGTTGGATACCACCCAAATTATTCATTAAGATGGGGCGTGTGCGTGCCTGTGTGAATCTGTGCAATGTGATGATCCAGCACATCTTCCTCCTTAATGTTTTAACATCATGTTATGCAATGCTGATATTTATTTTATGATCCAGTTTAGCTTTTATGTATGATTGTTAAACATTGTTCTTTGAAGTTTTAAATGGTTTGCATTCTGTTTTATTGTTATAGCACCTCTGAAGAAGAGTCATAGACTCAACCTTGGACTCAATAACTTAAATTTCACTGCACCCTTGAGGTTTCACCTCTTCTTGTTTTTGTACTGATGGCCTCCTTTCTTTCCTTCTCTTCACAGTAAACCAGCATTAAATCAGAATGTGCCCAATTTGGGTTCAAAATATACATTCTCTAGCCTTTTCCTTGCAAATCTACTGCTGGCTCCTACACTTTGCTTAGTAAGTCTCACAGTAAATGGAAACTTTCCGAGAATTAGCTAGAAGTGCCCTCTGCTAGCTAGTATCCTGATTGCATCCCGCTTTTTGCCTCACTTATATTTTGTCTGTGCTTCATTCTGTCCTTCTCTAAGAGAAGCCACATAATAGCATGCTCATCTTAATAGTATCTTGACTTCTGGTTCAAGGCTGTGACCCCTAGAAGGATATATAAAAATTCCACTGTAATTAATTGTGTTGATTCTCAAGTGAATGTGCTTAGGATTTAGGCAGAAAGAATCATGAGTCATAGTAGTGAAGGACTTCAAGAGAATTGGAAGCTTTCTATTCCAGACAATTAGATTAAATTGCAAATAAAAATCCATAAAATCCAGATTGTGGTGCCTCACTAAGATCAGTGCCCCTATTTATTCGTAAATGTGTGCAGTGATATGTTTTATCTGCCCTAGGTAATCAGTGTGCATGTAGTGGTTGAGAGCCGGTGTAGTCGTCAGTGTGTTGGACTGTGCACCTTGGAAAACCAGATTTTTGTCTCCATCCAGTCATGAACTCACTGGATTACTTTCGGCCATCACTCACTCTCAGCCTCACCTTCCTGAGAAAATTCTGGAGGAGATAAAACGATTTTAAGAGAATATGCAAACCATCTCAGGTTCCTTGCAGGAAAAAAGGTGAGAAATAATGAATAAGCCCATAAACAAATGATGCACATGCGTAACAGCTGCACGCAGTTAATCCCATTAGCATATATGGATATGCCATCTTATGGGCATGGCAAGTGGGACAGGAAGACACAGCATGTGAAGACCATGCTGCCAATGGTGGTAGCACTGGCTGGGCTGCATTCATTGGCATGCCATCATGTGCATGCAGTTCTGAACCATGCCAGGCTCTCTGAACTAGGACCTAAATATAATAACAACAACAACAACAACAACAACAACAACAACAACAACATTTCTATGCCGCCCCTTGCCGAAATATTACTTGTCCTAAGGTTTGGCTGATTAAAGTGCTTGCATATTGTTCCCAAATTTCAAATGAGTTATGGATGTGGCGGATTTAATTTTACTGGAATTGTCCCTATGAGGAGTATGTACAAATAAGATGTGTGTTTGGATTAGGTATGCTTAAAGTCTTTTATCTTTGTTAATTTCATTGGGCAATGACCTGACTGACATTTTGTGCTATTCTCCTCTCAAAACAATGTACCAAACTGCCTTTTAAAAGTATACTTAACAATACAATGTATTAACAAATATACACATTTAGATAACATTTTAGAACTAGATATTTTATGAGAAAGTATGCTAATTATTACTACTTAAGAAGAAATAATATGCAAGTTTTATAAGAATATTTTAAAAGGAAATTAATGTGAAGTGGAATAGAATATGGAGACTATTCTTAATTCAAATGCACATGCAATTATATTTAGATGGCATCCATTCTTGGACATTACATTTTGTCTTTGGATGCATATCTGATTTAGGCCAAGAGTTTAGATTTAGGGCCTGATTATTTCCTTCCACGCAAGTCTCCCCAGACCCTAAGATCATCTGCATAGATCCTCCTCCGAGGGGTTGTTATGAGGAGGGGAGCCTTCTCTGAATAGCACCCTGATTATGGAATTCAATTCCCAGAGATGTGCACCTCGTGCTGACACTTTATTTCTCTTGACATTTTACAGTAATTATACGGATATATCTGAAACTTTTATTCATTTATTTTATTTAAGATATTTGTATGCCATCCTTCGCGAGAGCCTCAGGACGACTTACACAAATAAAATACATTTACATAAAAGTATAACATAAAAAAATGAATGACCCAGTCTGGCTGCAATTAAAATATGGTAATAAAATTCAATATTAAAACTTGTTAAAATATTGATTAAATAAAAAGGTCTTAACCTGGTGCCGAAAAACATATAATGACAGCACCAGGTGGACCTCTCTGGGGATTTTAAACAAACAAACAAATAAATAAGGGTTCCTCTTCCATCAAATGATAAAAGGACAGTTTGCATATTCAGACCTTGTTAGTTGGATGGGGGGCTTCTGTATTCTTTATAAAATAATAAATATAATAAGGGGTACTGTTTACGTCTTTTTTATGTAATAAATTGTCCATTCTTCCTGCAGGAGAATCTTCAAGGGAGCAGATTTGGAACTCAGGCAATCCACAGTTAAGTTGGCAAGGCTAGAAGACTCAGATATAAGCCAGGTGGTTGTGAGAAATCAGTTGGCTTCACATACTGTAAGAAAGCAAACTGCTTGTGTTAATGAGGAGGGCAGATCAAGCACCACTAATTCCAGGATCAGACATCAACTAGAGAGGGAAGACTGGCTGAGAAGTGTCAGGCGCTCCAAGAAATTGGTCCTTAAGCAAGAAGATCCATCCTAGTGGTGTGTGATAGTAATATCAGTTTGGAAGGAATTAAAAATATTCATTTTAAAATTGACTGACCAACAGCAAATCATATATCCTTAATAGCTAGTGTTCTAACTATGCTAGTTTCTTTTGTTTGTAACTTCTGCAGTACAACTACTTTAGGCATGTCTGATAGGCTTGCATTAACTTAATAAAGTTCTTTAGTTGATTTGAGTCTGCTTGGAAGGAGTGGGAGAAGGAGAGTTTTGGCATAGCCATGTTCTGATCTTATGAAATAGAAAGGGTGCAGGGCTGATGGAGATACATGCACCATCTTGGCCAACTCCATCACTAACCTTCCCACATAAACAGATGTTCTACAGTGAGGCTGTAATTACCATCCAGTGGAATATGGTCAATCTGCATGGGTCTGGGAACCCTGTGCAAACAGGTTCATAGCTCCATGGAATATTTTAAATGCGTTTAGAAAAATGTAGTTTTTCTAATCTGATCTCACTATATAGTTCTTCCCTGTCAACATTGGTTGGACAATGGAGAAGGGTGCCTGTCCTCCAGGCTCGATTTCAGGAGTCCAGAAGAGGGTGTCTATGCATTCCTTCTGTATTCATTGTAATCTTATGGACTGAATGTGAGTTACACTGAATGTTGATGATTCAGACAGCGCTTTTTTTAAAGTTCTGGGTCACCTAAGTTAACTTCTACTTAGCTATAATACCAAGCAAGTGGGAATTAGCCTAAAAGGTATTCTTTGTATACTTGGGAAATTCTGGTTTGCTTGATAAAGGACTCCCATATGCTGAATGTGATCTATTTTTTTTAGTACCAAATCAAGCCTTATCATTTTGGGCTGAATATACAGCTTGGATCAGACTTGCTCAAAGCAGACAACTTTAGAAAGAATATGATCTGATTCTTATATTATGTAAGAAGTAAGATTGTCAATCTTATTTTTATGGAGCAGCTTTCTTGCTGCGTTGTTAAACTTTGGATTAGGGAGACCACAAGAGACAAGCAGACTCATCTCTTATAATATGGCTTGTTCTTACACCACTCTTTTAGCTGTACCTGGTGATGTCACAGATTGAACCTGGGGCTTTTTGCATGCAAAGTATGTGTTCTGTTGCTAAACTCTGGCTCTTAAATAAGTTTTTTATCTGCCCATAATACATGCAAGCTCAGTATGGAATCAAATTGATCAAGCAACCATGCTGCAAAATTCCCTCTGTTCCCTCCAACTTCCTTATGTATCCAAGTCTTAGATTATATTTTTAGAAGGAAAAATGTTTATGTTGAAAGATCTCTTTTTCCCCATTGTCCATGTATGTTCTGGACAGCTGCGGAAATGGTATGGTTACAGCTTCCACATGGTCAGATGAATGCTGTACCGATAATATTTGAAATGAGCAGCCATGTATTGTTGCTTCTCCTCCACTTTAAATCTTGCCTGTTTAAATCTGCTTGTATATAAAAAGGTCATGCTTGTTTTCCACTGGCTAGACAGCAAACTCTATCTGGGAAAAGCATCTGAACAGTATTATTTTACTAGAGGAAACTGAGAGAGGTTTTATATTGAAAACAGCAATCGCTAGTTGTAAAGGCCAGGTGTTACTCAAAGATGACCCAGTTTTCAGCATTTAAAATACAGTTCTGATAGCATTACACTGTGCTGTACTACTCTCTGCTTTTTACATTATATATTTCAGATACCCTAGCGTGCTTTAGGAAAAAGCTACATCAAATGCAATATTACATTGCTATATAAATCTGTGAGATAACGTTTGACTAATGGAAGATTATATGTACGCTTTGTTAGTTTATGCAGCTCACAAAATTATATCAGATGAATCAATGGGAACATCTTGCCTCAGTGTGTGCAGCAGGTACTTAATTGCAGCAGGGCCTGGGCAGAAAAAGTTACTGCTAGATTGCACTCAGAGAGTTTACTGGCCGATAAAGTGATACAAATGAAATGGCAGCGGGATTTGAAGAGATGGACCATTACTGCAGAGGCAAGATCACCAAGCCTGAACTTGCAGGTAATTAGTCAAACTGGATTTTTGCCAGAAACTAGCAATGTGTCTGAGTTTGCAAGGTTGAAAGTCAGGTGTCCTGTACAATTAAGCTAGGGGAAAGCATTGCTGTCAAAAGCAGAGGATGGAATAGGATTGTTCCTAACATAAAGGTCTATAAATGTCCCTTTGGCATGATATACTAGGAATAGATATTGCAGGTGCTAACAAACAGTAGATAAGCAAGATTTTCTAGTTGCAGAATGTTGGATTAGACATATTTTATTTGCTAGCCTTGTAGAAATAAGGTTTCATCAGCATTTCCTAGCTCCTCAGCAAGAAACACACAGAAAAAACATCCACTTTCTCCAATGTAATGAAGACAGTATGAAGCTGGAGCCATTTTAACCTGGATCAAGAGCACCAAGGGAAGTGGACTTCTCCACTTCTCCTTTTCATGCCAGCTTCTCCAGCTCCTTGAAATGCTATGGGCAATGGCTGCAACATCCCTGGAGTGTCCCAGGAAGCAGTCAGCAAACTGGGAGCCGTGCTTTTTAGCATGCTTTAGGAATGAAGCTTCTATGGCAGAAAGCAAAGAGCTAATTTCTACAGGTCCCCACCCTTGCAGATGCCAAGAATCTATGTGGTTACCACACATGGATGAGGGTGAGCATCTGCCTTGGCTACACTTTTTGCATTCCTCCTATTGACTTCCATGGGACTTACTCATGGGAATCTTATAATAACAGTTTTGATAAAGGCTGCACAGACACAAGCAGACTTATCTGATTTCTGGGCAAGTTTTAATTGGTTCTGAATTTTCATCCAAACTGTGTGATGACCCTTCAGTCTTCCTTCTGGAATCTTCTTCATTTCCAATTGTGTTTTTAAGCACAGTGGAATCCATTTAAGGAGCGCTGTCTTTGAGTTGCTGCGTGGCACATTCATACAACAATAGTGTACTTTGTTGGATCAGTCTTGTCTCGTACAATGTGATCATGACGCCCTGCCACTGTGGCTCAGGGAGCCTCCACCCGTATGCAGTAAGGCTTCAGAGAAGGCTTCTGCCTTCTGCGACCAAAATGAAATCTTGAACTATGGTGAATTACAGTGTTGAGTTAATGACAATTTCATGCACAGCACACAATGCACACACCAAAGAGTTAACGTATCTGAAGCTCTTCAGTAAACCTGTGCTGAGCAACCCCCATTCCCACCACAAAAAGGATTGCTGTGTGCAGTGGCAAATGCAGGGCTTAATGCATCTTTGCAGCTCTGATAAGCCTGCTGAGCTTATATCTGCTGGCTGCTCATGACGTCATCTACAGCAGTGCCTTTTGGAGCTGTTTATAACTGGGGTCATAAAGTAATAGAAGATTCCAAGAACAGAATGCTGGATTAAATAAAGCAAACAGATAAGGCCACCCATCTCTATCTTGGCTGAAGTTTAGGTGATGTCTGTGGGCACAAGTGCTTTTTCTTGCATTTGACCTAATTCAGACTTTTCTGCTTCCTCGTCTGATTGTCAATAGTCTTTTCTGGTGCGCTTTTTCTGTTCATCTATGTGTGATCTGACCTGTTTAAGATTTCAGCAAATCTCATGGCACTGGTTGCAATGTAAGTAAGAACAAGTTTAGAAACTTTGTAGGCTCTATATAAGGTCCACATAGGAAGGAGAGATATTTCCCAGGGAAAAGTTGGTAGCATGTAGTCAAACTTTACCAGGGCTGTAGTCTCTTGAATCCCAACTGCATTAGCAACATTTGTGCATGCATGTCTGTCCAATTTTGCTGTGTCCTCTCTACCTTCTTCTGGTACTGATGGGTCCTGGCCCTTTTGGACCATCTCATTTGCCCGCCTGGATTTGCCCTCTTTTAGAGACTGAGAAAGTTGGGATGTAATCCCAGAATCTAAACCCATCCATGGGTTTCGATTCCACATTAATACTTTAATCAGTGCTCTGGATTTGTCTGCCTGAAGCCTTTCTGAAAATGAGGCCTAGCTATAGAGATGTACTGAGCAAAGGATGTGGTCTTAATCACTGTAATTGCTGGATTGTTTGTTTCCACTGTTCTGCCCTCAACATACATAGGGCTGGATGTCTATCCAGGCAATTAAACCACAGTGTGACTAAATTTACATGTGACTTCCACCTTTACTGAAACTCAGCATAAACAATAAACAAATAATAAATATTATAGAAAGAGCACAATTATTAGTGGATGAAGAGCTAATGCAGATAAATAGATGACCTGGAATGATGAAATGGAATGAAAGAAGGTGGAATAACGAAGTGGAAAACAACGCCAGGCCAGGTGTTAGATATACGTAACATTGTCTTCATTAACACTGCTTGGCTCTAACCAGGCAGGGAGGAAAGAGCGTAAAGTCATAGACAAAATGACTTGAAGTGTGTCCTTCCTATCCCTTCTCTCCTCCCACCTTACCTGGAATGGTGAAAAGATCACATGACTATGATATACAATTTTTAATTCTCTGTGCTTGAACTCTTTGTAACCTTGTTGATACCTCAGCCTGAAGAGTGATTCTCAAGGCATAAACAGATAGACAGAAATTCACAATTTTTGTGTGTATGAATGAAAGATTTTAGTGTAAGACAAACAATTTAGCAGAAAGTAAATTCTTGTATGTAACTTGGCCCTGCTAATAGCAGATGTACAGGACATGCACTGAGAAGATAGTTGCTGGGGCATGTTAAGGGTGGGATGTGGTAAAACAGCGTGTTACATGCTTGTAACAGGCATGTCCTACCTTCAAAGGCTAACAGTAGACAGAAGGCAATATCAAAGGGTTGATGGGAGGAGATCAAGATGATTGATAATTGATGAATTTGCTCTGAAGGTATAAAACCTTTGGGTTGTTAGTTGGGGTGGCTGGTCTCTCTTGGAGGAGTGGGCTGCTCTTAATTGTTGTGTACATGCTTCAGTAAACAGCTTTTCTGCTGGACCTTGGTGGTGATGCTTTGTCTCCCGTGGTTAAACAAATGAACACAGTTTGAGTCTCTGACAACCATTTGCTCCCCCCTCCCCCATGAGAGACGGAGCATGTGCTTCTCTCACTAAGCAATGAACCATGAAGATACCAACATCTCTCTTTCATCAAGTCACACAGGGATTTTTTGCATGTAAATAAACCTTTTTACTTGTTTTGTTAAAAAGCCTCTCAGTGTGGATTCAAATAGATACATGTGCAAGCAGCTGCCTCTTAACTAAATCTGCTGTTTGAGGCTTACTTCTGCTGAACCTGCACATAAGCAAATATACAAGACCTTCCTAACACCAAGCCTACAGCTGCAATCAGGAACAGCAAGGAAGAAGCAGCCTGAGGGGAGTTTCTTCCAAACTGCAGAAGAACTGGTAAAAACTGGATAGGAAGCTTCCCCAGGGGCATCTAATCAATGCATGACACGAAGGCCTGATCAGTTGCTAACAGATGCAATTCTAAAGTACTAAAATGTTATAGCAGTAAAATATGTTATAACACTACACAGTACATTTGGTTTTAATACATTCTTGTGCTTTTAGGAGATTTGTGTAAAAATTGCTCCAGATAAAATTAAAAGCAAAACGGAACAAAAAACACTTACAACAATCAGCTAAAAATCTGTAAAAATGCAAAATCAGGATATTTTACTAGCTAGCTCTTTCAGAGCCCTTTCAAAAGAAGAATGTCTTGGCTGCTTCCTAAAGGCCAGGTGAGAACTGACATGTGAATCTTAAAGCATAGAAGTATAAGCATCCCGATTCCATAAATATGGTACAATGAGAAAGCATATTTCCGTGTGAGAAGGCTGAAAGTAGCCTTCTTTTAGGAAGTATCTATCCAGGCCATACAGATAATCAGAGGTAGAGAATTTGGCCTTTTCTGATGTTTAAGAATATCACTTCCTACCATTTCAGTCAACATGGTCAATGGTCTGGGATTATGCGATAAGCAGGTTGCTTACCTGTAACTGATGTTCTCCGAGTGGCCATCTGTACATTCACACATATGGGTGCTGCGCCTGCACAGTGCCTAGGCCGGAAGATTAGAAAGCTAGCGGTTTTTGGCAGGAAAACTCTGCTCCTCTCCCCCTGCATAGTATAAATAGAGCAGAGTGTCTGCCATTTTACCCAGTCTTGAAGACCGAACGTTCGCCCCCTTGAGGTTGAAGATGATATCATCGGTATCCTAATATTTAAGCATGGTACCGATGAAGAACATTTCCACTCACCAACACCAAGCGGGCCGGCGGGTTGGTTGTGTGAATGCACAGATGGCCACTTGAAGAACATCAGTTACAGGTAAGCAAGCTGCTTTTCTTTGTCGTTGCCTCTGTGAATCACACATATGGGTGATTAACAAGCTTACCAGACTCGGAGGAGGGAGGTGTCGTCAACGAAGAATAGCCAAGAGAACTGCTCTACCAAAGGAGCAATCTTGTCTGGCACATACATCAAGCCGATAATGCTTGGTGAAAGTGCATGGAGCAGCCCAGGTTGCAGCTCTGCAGATATCTTGGATCGGAACCCCCGCCGCAAAGGCCGATGAAGCTGCTACTGCTCGCATAGAATGACCCCTTGGGAACGCAGGTAAGTCTATCTTTGCTAACGATATGCCAAAACGATAGTCTGGACGATCCATTTAGACAGTCTCTGAGATGTGACTGGAAAGCCCTTATTATGGTCAGAATATTTAACGAAGAGTCTATTAGTGTCTCGACGGTTTGGAGGAAGAAATGCCCTCTCTAGAGTAGAGTCGATACGTGCTCTGATGAAATCGATGACCTACATAGGAATAAGGGACGATTTCTCGTCGTTAATGCAAAGTCCAAGATCGTCAAGCAAAGCACAAGTTTCGTGTATAGCTGACAGGAGACTATCTCTAGTCTGGGACACAATCAGCCAATCATCCAAGTACGGGTATATTTGTATACCCTGAAGCTGCAGGTATGCACATACCAGAGCCATACACTTTGTGAAGACTCTTGGAGTGGTAGCAAGGCCAAATGGCAGGACATTGAATTCGAATATATTGGATCTGACAGTGAAACGTAGAAAGTGTCTGTGAGAAGGATGAATTGAGATATGGAAACATGTATCCTTCAAGTCCAGTGAGGTGAACCAATCCTCTCTCCTCAGCAACGGATGGATATTTTGTAAGGTGGTCATCCAAAACTTTTGAGGTTTGAAGTACCCGTTAACATCTCGTAAGTCCAGGATAGGATGAAGACCACTGTCCTGTTTAGGGACCGTAAAATATCTGGAATAGAATCCACGCAACCCTTCAGAGCGAGAAAATTGTCAAACCGCTCCTTTCTGAAGTAGCTAATAGACTTCATCGCATAGTACCAAAAAGCAAGGTGTAAATCGGATCGGGCTCTACAGAGGAACAATGTTGAATTCTATCCTATATCCGAGCTGAATGATGGACAACACCCACCTATCAGATGTAATGGACTCCCAAATGGGGAGTCGGCTTTGGAGCCGGCCCCCAAAAGGGAGAGGGGAAGGTAGGGAGTGGAGAGACGGAATGGTCCACCCGGACTGTCAACGTTGACACTTCTTAGTATCGAAATGCCGACAGCCCTGCGAGAAGCGTGGTTGTGGCTGTTGCCTTCTGCATTGTTGCTTCTGCTGATACTGCTGCTGAGGTTGGTACTGTTGACGGCTGGAAGGTCGGGACCATGACCACTTACGTTTCTGCTGTGGAAGCTCCATGCGACGTGCTGTCATGCGTGATTCATGGATCGACTTGAGCTTATGGTTGGTCTTTGCATGAAACAGTCCGGTACCATCAAACGGCATCTCTTCTATTCTTCTCTTCATTTCCTCAGGGAAATTACAATTTCTCAGCCACGCATGCCGCCGAAGAGAAATGGCACTCACCAGGGCCCTAGAATCAATGTCCACATGATGCCTTGCAGTGGAAAGTTGTTGAATGGCCACTTGCATTGCCTCCTTTATAAACACTCTGGCCAGGTCCGCTTGATGGTCCGGAATGGAAGAAGCGACGTTCTCCAGCTTTTGCATTTTGAAGTACTGGTAATGCGCCAGCGTCACTTCATAATTCGATATGCGGAGGCTGAGTCCAGAGGCTGCATAGACCTGGCGCACAAGCATATCAATCTTCCTCTCTTCTTTATTGTGAGGGGCTGTGTGACCCCTCAACTCCCTGCCCTGGGAGGACTCAACCACCACCGAGTTTGGTTTTGGTGACATAGTAGGAATGGTATGTCTTCCTCCCGAACCCGGTACATGGCTTTGTATCAACGAGATGTAGCCTGTGGTTGAACCGGTTGGTCCCAGGGCTGGACCATTGCTTGGCAGAGTGTGGTGATGAGTGACAAGGCTATGGCTGCAGACTGCTCGCCCGGACGATGTCGTAAAATCTATCGGTGCTGGGACCAGGGCGATGGTGGGCCTTGATCTCCAGTGACTGAACCAGGCAAGAGATGAGCTCTGCGAAGGTAACTTGGGGCTTGTCCGGGGACCCAGGGCCCTGGGAGGTAATGGCCACATCGGGAGATGTGGAGTCCACCTCCGACTCATCCGAGTCTTCCTGATAGCAGTAATGCTCGCTGGAAGAAGAGGACTCCGGATATGTTGGGTGCCTCCTCTCTGCACGCCCCAACATGGATGGCGCCTCCCTCGGGACCGGTGGTGACTGACAGTCCCATGGGTAGTAGCCAAACGAGTGGTATTCACCCCAACCTGTGAAACCACTGTATCCAGGCATTGGCCAGTCATTGACTTGACGGTCAGCAGAATGGCTTCGACGTCTAGGTGGCGACGGAGAGTCCGCAGGTAGCCCGGCTGTAGGCATCGGGGTTGGAGAACGCTCCCTCAGTGGGGAGTCTCTGATCTCTCCATCTGACTCCCTAAGCAGCGCCTCCGGTTGTCGAGGAGACACGCTCTCAGGCCGAACAGCCTGCCTGGGGGATCCTGGCGGAGTCACCTGCATTGCCGACTGCAGGGCCGGTTCCAAGGGAGTTGGTACCGTAGTGGCAGTCGGTACCGAGAATCCCGATGAACCCGAACCCCGGTGTTTGGGGTGGTCGGGTTTTTTGCTCTTATGAGCCAGCTTGTCTGCCTTGTCCTTCCTGGGCTTTTTGTGACCGGAGGACTTCTCAGATCCGGTATGCTTACACTTCTCCCATTGCTTGGTCGGGGGAGAAGGTAGCTGTTGGGCCTCCATTGAAGTAGCGCCTTCATCTGAAGGATGCTGTGGAGGTGCAGCAGAGGCCGAGGTGGGGCGCTTTGAGGGCGCGGCAGAGGCAGGTCGCTGAAAAGGCACAGTCAAAGAGGATCCAGGCTTTAAGACCAACTGGTCTGATTGCATAAAGGCCTGGTCCTAGAGTAACTTACGGAGATGGTTCTCCCTATTTTTTCTGGCCTGCTTGGTGAAGGCCAAACAATGGCCACACTTATCGGTTCTATGCCCCTCGCTGAGGCATAGAAGGCATAGATCGTGCGGGTCTGCTGCGGACATCTTGGAGCCGCACTGCATACATTTGCGAAATGCCGCTTGCTGTGCCCTCTCGAAAAGGAAGAAAAGAGGACAGTGCAGAGGGTAAAGTTATAATATTTTTGGTTTTGGTTTTTTTTTAGAAAGAAAGATTTTGAAACAGGTAAGAGAAAAAACTTGGAATATAACAAGATAGAGTTTATAAGAACTGTAGAACGAACAACGAGGCAGAATCTAAGCGAGAGATGAACAGGCACGAGGCACAGCGAACTGCGGTCACAAAGACTGAGTAAAATAGCGGACTCTCCACTCTATTTATACTATGCAGGGAGAGGGGAGCAGAGTTTTCCCGCCAAAAACTGTCAACTTTCTAATCTTCCGGCCTAGGCACTGCACAGGCGCAGCACCCATATATGTGATGCACACAGGCCACGACGAAGAACAGCGGTTCACAACCTCTCAAGGACTCACCACTACTCGAAAGGATCATATGGCTGTGTCAAAACCAAATGAGCCAATGTTCTGGTGTAATACGGAAAAATTATGCTCTGCAGACAAGTGTGCCTAGCACCAACTCTATTCATTTCAGTGCCAGGCCAAAGCCTTTTTCTTTGGCCAGTATTTTAATGGCTAGAATGGTTTTACGGCATAGTTTTATATATTGTAGGTTATTATTTATTCAAGTGTTGCTGAATTTTACTGTTTTGTTATTGTTCCATTTTAATGTAAGCTGTCTAGAGAGCCTCACTGAATATAAGATATAAATGTTTCAAATGCATTTATTTATTTGTTTGTTTATTTTTGGATTTATATCCTGTGTTTTTCCTACAAAGGGCTCAAGGCAGTTTACATAATTCTCCTCCTCCAGCTTATCCCCACAACAACAACCCTGTGAGGTAGGTTGGGCTGAGAGTCTGTTACTGGCCCAAAGTCACCCAGTTGGCTCCATGGCTGAACGGGAACTAGAACCCAGATCCTCTGAGTCCCAGTTCCATGCTCTTAACCACTACACCACACTGGATTTATTGATTGATAAATAAATCAAGCCTGACACAATCAAGATGGGATCCTGATCTGGAAACTATCTTGTTAGTCCTGATTCCTCAAAATCCACTCCACATACATATGCTAAGGAAAACTCTTTCTCTTTTGTCCCTTGTCTTAATCCATTCAACCCTTTGCTTCCACTGTCATACAGCTCTTGCAAACTGATCCTCCCACCCCCACAACACAAAATTTGCCTATGTGACTAATATATAAAAGCATTTCTATTTCCTGTATATCTAAATAAGTTGTAATGTTCTTTTGATTGTACTCCCCCATTGTGCCTGTGTTCACCATCTACTGACAGTTACTTTGAATTTTTCTGAACACTTAAGGCAACAAAGCTCTCATAACGAAGATCCATAGCAGCCCCAATCAACATTGCATGCGGACAATTCTGGCCAGCTTGGAATAAAGGATCACAATTTTCAAAGGAAGTCGAACCATGTACGAGGGGTGTTCAATGTATTCTCAGTATCAGCATGAAGAAAAAGGAATAATAAATTGAAATAATTTTTATTTTTCGATGTAATCCCCCGTAATACACTTTTCAATTCCCTGTAATTAACTTTTCAATTCCCTGTAAAAAATGTCCTTCCTCCTTGTCTAAAAAATGTGCGTTAATTGCCGCCTTGATCTCTTCATCGGCGGAAAATCGCTTTCCACGGAGATCTTTTTTTAAATTAGGGAATAAGTAGTAGTCACTGGGGGCCAGGTCTGGGCTGTAGGGTGGGTGGTTTATTGCTTTGAAACCACAGTCTCGCACAGCAGCCTTCGAAACACATGCCGTGAACGGGCACATTGTCGTGAAGAAGAAACACACCTGCGGTCAGTTTTCCCCACCTTTTTTCTTTAATTGCTTCTCTTAAATTAGAGTGGTTGCGTAAGATGCTGCATTTATGGTTTCACCTTTTTTCGTGTACTGGATCAATAAAATTCCCTTTGAGTCCCAAAACACTGTGGCCATGATTTTCCAGCCGATGGAGTGACTTTGAATTTCTTCAGAGGGTCAGCACCATTTTTATGCCCCTGCATGGACTCCTGCTTACTTTCAGGGTCATAGTGATGAACCCAAGTTTCATCTCCAGCAACAATCCGGTCGAAAATACTTAATGGATCTTCACCACAGAGCTCTAAAAACTCCCTACATCACTCGACTCTCACTTGTTTCTGAGGCGTCATGAGCATTTGCAGCACCCATCTTGCACACACCTGTGAAAAGTTAAGATGGTGATGAAAAATAGTCAATATGGTACCAACAGATAGGTTTGTCATCTCTGCTAACATTTTGATTTTTATTCGGGCATCTTCCAATACAGGTTTCTCCATTTTTTTCACATTTTCTTTTGTAGTGGCAGTAACTGGCCTGCCCGAGCAAGGGTCGTCTTCAGTGCTTTCTCTGCCCCTTTTAAATTTACTTGACCACTTTTGAACAGTAGATAATGAAGGTACAGAGTCCTGGTAAACGGCCACCATCTCTTTGTGAATGATTTTTTGACTTTTTCCTTGTTTTGTAAGGAACTTAATCACAGCGCGGTGCTCGATTTTCTTCAACATTGTCACGTCAGTCACTATGTTCGTCTTTCACTGATAATTACTAGGGAACTAATTATCACACTTATTTGAAATTTTGCATGTATAGCCTCAGATAGTGTCATTAGCTAATGAAATAATTAAATTACCTACATCAATAATAAATCAACCCAATACCGAGAATACATTGAACGCCCCTCGTAACATATTCCAGTGCATGAAGGTGAAGGAACTATGATAATCATAGAATCACAAATTAGCAGAGTTGGAAGGGGCCATGAAGGCCATCAGGTTCAACCCCCTGCTGTTTCAGGACACCAGGTTATACCATCCCACTCCGATGGTTGTCCAGTTTCTTTTTGAATGTCTCTAGTGTGGGACACTTCTCTAGGCAGCTGGTTCCACTGCTGTATTGCTCTGACAATGAGGAAACTTTTCCTGATATCTAGCCTGAATCTGGGTTGTTGCAGCTTGAACTGATTATTCTGTGTCCTGCATTCTGGAATCAGAAAGAAGAGCTCTTGAACTTCCTCTTTGTGATAACTTATAGAGGGTTATCATGTCTCCCCTCAGTCTTCTCTTCTGAAGGCGGAACATGCCCAGTACTCTCAGTCTCTCCTCATAGGGCAGTGTTTCCAAACCCTGGATCGTTTTTGCTGCTTTCCTCTGGACCCTTTGTTCTGGAGAGCCTGGCTGGACTGGGAGTTGAGGACACCACTTTGCAGTGGTTCCACTCCTATCTGGCTGACTGCCTCCAGTTGGTGGAGCTGGGGGACTGTCGCTCTGTGCCATGGAATTTGCACCATGGAGTTCCACAGGGCTCCTTTCCGTCCTCCATGCTCTTTGGCATCTACATGAAACCACTGGGTGGGGTCATCGAGATGTATGGGCTGAAGCTCTACCACTTGTTTTATCTAACCCAGGTAAGGCAGTGACTGTCCTGATCCAGTGCCTTAGCTCGGTAATGGACGGGATGAGGGCCAATAAACTGAAGCTCAATCCAGATAGGATGGAGGTTCTGTTGGTGGGCAGTCCTTTTGTCCAACTGCGCTCCCCCTAAAGAATAAGGTTCTCGTAGCTTGAGGATGGTCCTGGATCCTGAGCTCTCACTTGTTTCTTAGGTGGCCTCAGAGGCCAGGAACACCTTCTATCAGCTTAGGCTGATTTTCCAGCTACATTTCTATTTGGCCTAGCGAAGCTCTACCACAGTTATCCAAGCTCTGCTAAGCTCTCGACTGGATTACTAGAACGCACTCTACATCGAGCTGCCCTTGAAGATGGTCCAGGCACTTCAATTAATCCATAACAGAGCAGTGGGGTCACTAACAAGAGCGTGCCCTAGAGAACATAGCATGCTGGTCCTCTGCCAATTGCATTGGCTGCCTGTCTTTGCCCGGGCCCAATTCAAAGTGCTCACACTAACATATGAAGCCTTAACGGCTTAGGACTGGGATATCTAAAGGAATGCCATATATCCATATATCCCTACCAGACCACTCAGGTCATCAATGGAAGCCTTTCTTCATGAGCACCACGTGAGGAAAAGGGCCTTCTATGTCATGGCACCTCACCTTCCTTCCAAGGGAGGTGTGACCGGCACCCACTTTACCTTGCTTTCAGTGCCAAGTTAAGACTTTTTAAAATTTGGTATCTATTTTTAGATTATGGCTATTGGCTTTGCTGCCAGTTTATTGTTTCATTGGTCATATTGTGTTTATTTCCCCTTGTTGCATTTATATGATTGTATTTATATTGCATTTTATTCTATTATGTTTTATGGTTTTAGTTATTATTGTTATTTATTTTTAACTGTATTTCTGATTGTGCTGTGAGCTACCCAGAAATCCTCTGGCTATGGGGTGGAATCGAAATGCAATAAATGAATAAATAAAATTCAAAAGCATATTAATCAGAAAATTAATTTTAAGGATTTGTGTGTGTGTGTTTCCACATGTATCGACATCCAAAATCTTTTCTTACAAGTCCACTATGTATGGTAAAAACTAGAATTCTCCTTTCAGTCTTGAAACCAATTGGTAATAAGTGAGCCATTCTTATGTATAAGATGATACTTTTTCTTAAAAATATTTACATAAAAATGGAGGGGCGTCTTATACACGGGGCGGAGAGGAGAACTGCGTGTGCGCTGGGGTGGGGGGACTGGCCTGATCACAGGTGTGCTCTGGGGGAAGACTGGTGTGGGCGTGGGCGCGCGTGTGTGGGGAGGCAGGGAGGCAGCGCCTGCAGCAGCAGCTCGCTCGCTCGGAGATCAGTAAAAAAGTGGGGGGTGTCCTATACATGGGGGTGTGTTATAGTCAGAAAAATACGGTATATTTTCCCTTCATCTTTTAGTTATTGCCAAGGTTTAACTCGTCTTGTTGATCAGTCATATCCCCATAGGATAGAAGATCTTTTTTTTTCCCTTGAATACTTTTCATATGCTTCAACCAGGGACTTCAAAGGAAAGAATGGAGGGCTAACTCTTTTTATAGAATACCAAAGTTTTATTAAGTTGTTTCTTAGTGCATGATTATTGTTTGGGGTCAGGGCCTTTTCAACTGACTCTTGGCCAACTTTCGTTTTTCCCCTTCTTGTTTCTTCTCCCTTGTTAGAGGTACATCAGGAAATGGGATCCTGAGGACCCAAGGACTCTGCTGTCCAGATCATTTTTATCCCTTACTGCCACTGGAGCAGTAATGTCAGAAGAGTTTTCTGGCACTATAACAAAGCAGACCTCCCCGTATCCAAGTAGGAATGGAGGTTCATACAACTGACAGCTCCTCCGAGCTAAGGCACTTAATATGGCAGTTTGGTAGAACTGTACTACAGTTTTACATCTCATCCTATTCTATCCACCACTTAGTCTCTTCTTCAGTCTCCACTTTCTTTATTTGGTTCTTCGTCGTGGCCTCTGTGCATCACACATATGGGTGCCGTGCCTGCGCAGTGCCTAGACCGGAAAGATTGAAAACTAACGGTTTTTGGTGGGAAAACTCCGCTCCCCTCCCCCTTCGTGGTATAAATAGAGAGGAGTGTCCGCCATTTTGTTCAGTCTTTGCGATCGCCATTCGCTGTGCCTCGTGCCTGTTAACGTCCTCACTAAGATCTTGAGTCCTTACTGTTCCTTTTGCCTTTATCCCTTTAACTAATTCTTATATTCCAAGTTTATATTCCAAGTTTGTATATCCCTCTCTTTTTTCTTCTCAAAAAAAAAAAAAAAAACCCCAAAATATTATCTTACCCTCTATCCTGTCATCTTTTCTTCTTTTTCCATGATGGCGCAGCAAGCGGCCTTTCGCAAATGCACCGCATGCGGATTCAAAATGTCACCTGCGGATCCACATGATCTATGCCTCCTCTGCCTCGGCGAGGGGCATAGAACCGACAAGTGCGGCCATTGCTTGGTCTTTACCAAGCAAGCGCGGAAGAACAGGGAGAACCATCTCTGCAAGCTCCTCTGGGACCAGGCCTTGATGCAATCGGACCAACTGCTCTTATGGCTTGGTTCCTCTTCAACCGCACCGCCTCCCATGCTCCACCTCAACTGTGAGCGCTCCTTCGAAGCGCCCCGCTTCCATCGCTCCTCCTCAGCATCCTTCGGCTGAAGGTGCTACTCCAGCAGAGACCCAGGTGCCACCTTCTTCCCCAGCCAAAAAATGGGAGAAGCGCAAGCACACGGGTTTGGATAAGCCTTCTGCTCATAAAGTTCCAAGGAAGAAGGCAGATAAACCCGCTCACAAGACCAAGAAACCCGATTGCCCCAAACACCAGGGCTCGGGTTTGTTGGGTTTTTCGGTACCGTCCGCCGCCACGGTACCGACCCCTTCGGGACCGGCCCTGCAACTTACTATGCAGGTAACACCGCCGGGATCCCCCAGGCCTCTCATTCGGCCTGAGAGCGTGCCGACCCAACAAGTGGAGGAGCCTCTTCGGGAGTCTATCTCTGATGGCGAGATTAGAGACTCCCCACCGAGGGAATGGTCTCCAACTCCAATGCCCACGACTGAGCCACCTGTGGAGTCACCTTTGCCTCCAAGGCGCCGCAGCCGCTCATCCGAACACTGGGGTGACGACTGGAGGATGCACGGATATGGTGCCTTCCCAGACTGGGGTGGCTATCAGTCTTATTCATACTACCCTCGGGATCGTGCGTCTCCATTGGCCCCGAGAGATTCGCCTTCGACGGCCAGGCATGTGGAGAGGGGACGTCCAACCTCCCCAGAAACGTCGTCTTCGAGCGACCATCCACTTTATTATCCGGATTTGGACAAATCCGAGGTTGACTACATCCCCCGATGTAGCAGTCGCCTCCCAAGGACCGGCGTCGCCCGATGAGCCACATGTCTCCTTTACAGAGCTCATGTCCCACCTCGTCCGTTCACTAGAGATTGAGGCTAGTTAACAGCCGGGCCCATCCACAGATCGCTTCTATGATGTCGTGAGGGGAGAACAGTCCACGGCCATAGACCTGCCGCTTATTACCACACTTCGGCAGGCTATGGTCCAACCCTGGGATCAACTGGCCCAACCACAAGTGATCTCCCGTCGGTATGAGGCCATGTACAGAGTTCGGGAGGACAACATTCCGTTCCTGATTCGCCATCCACAACCGAACTCTGTTGTCGTCGAATCCGCCCAGGGCAGGGAGTCCAGGGGACACACAGCCCCTCACAACAAGGAAGGGAGGAAGATCGACATGCTCGCCCGCCGAGTCTATGCGGCCTCTGGACTCGGCGTGCGCATATCGAACTATGAAGCAACACTGGCACGTTACCAGTATTTTATTATGCAAAAACTGGATAACGTTGCTTCCTCCCTTCCAGACCGCCAAGCCAAGCTTGCCAGGGTATTCATCAAGGAAGCTATGCAGGTAGCAGTGCAGCAATTATCTACCGCACAACATCACGTAGATACCAATTCAAGAGCTCTCGTGAATGCCATCTCACTGCGCCGACACGCATGGCTTCGTAATTGCAATTTCCCCAACGAGATGAAACGGAGGATCGAGGAAATGCCATTCGACAGTACCGTTTTTTTTTCCATCAGAAAAACAACCACAAGTTAAAAGCGATACACGAATCATGTATGACCGCGCGCCGCATGGAGCTCCCTCAACAGAGGCATAAGTGGCAAGGGCCTCGTTCCTCTTACCGTCCACAATTCCACCCTCGGCAACACTACCAACAAAGACAGCAACAGCGAAGACAACAGCCGCAGCAACGTTTCCCCCAGGGCCGGCGGCGCTTCGACGCTGACAAACGTCCACGTTGACGGTCTGGGCGAACCATTCTCTCTCTCTCCACACCACCTTTCCCTCTCCCTTTTGGGGACCAGCTCCAGGGCCGACTCCCCATTTGGGAGTCCATTACATCTGATAGGTCGGTGTTGTCTATCATTCAGTTCGGATATAGGATAGAATTTGATGTCATCCCTCTACCGTGTCTGATTCGATTTACATCTTCTTCATCGGTACTGTGCGAAGAAGTCTCTCAGTTGCTTCGCAAGGGTGCGATTCGACAACTATCCCACTCAGAGGGATTGCACGGATTCTACTCCAGATACTTCACGGTCCCGAAAAGAGACGGTGGTCTTCATCTGATTTTGGACTTATGGAATCTTAACAAATACATCAAAACAAAAAAGTTTCGGATGACCACTTTACAGAGTATTTTTCCGTTACTGAAGAGAGAGGATTGGTTCGCCTCCTTAAATTTGAAGGATGCTTATTTTCATATTGCTATCCATCCTTCACACAGACGTTTCCTGTGTTTCACTGTTGGGCTCGACTTTTTCGAATATGCTGTGCTACCCTTTGGCCTGGGCACCGCACCTTGAGTTTTTACGAAGTGTATGGCACCAGTATGTGCGCACTTACGGACAAGAGGAGTGCAAATATACCCATATTTAGATGACTGGCTAATTGTCTCCCAAACTAAACAAGGGCTTCTGTCTGCAATACACATGACCTGCGCCTTGCTCGATGATCTTGGACTATGTATTAACCACGAAAAATCGTCCCTTAGTCCCACGCAGGTCATCGACTTTATTGGGGCACGTCTCGACTCCACACAGGAAAGAGCTTTCCTCCCTCCAGACCGTCACACTACCTTATGTGCCCACATCCATCGAATCCGAACGCTAGGAACGGTTCTGGCTATATCTATTCAGAGACTATTGGGGCACATGGCTGCTACAGTTGCCATTGTCCCGTATGCCAGACTATGGATGTGGACCATGCAGCTGTTTTTCAACACGTCGTTTTGCCCACAGCGAGATTCTCCCAACAAACTGATCCGGATTCTGTCTGTGATACTCAACACTAATTTGATGGACCATTCCGAGCAACATGTCTGTCAGTGTCCCATTCCAAACACCTCATCCAACGAAGACCCTGTATACAGATGCGTCGCTACTGGGATGGGGCGCAACATGTGCGGACCTTCGGGTTTAGGGAATTTGGAACCGACGGGAAGCAAGGAAGCACATAAACGTCCTCGAACTACAGGCGATTTTCAACGCCCTAAGGGCTTTCGAGACTGTCGTATGCCAACAAGTTGTCCAGATTGCATCGGACAACATACCGGCTGTCTTCTACATCAACAAACAGGGCGGCACAATATCGCCACCTTTAGCACGTCTCTCGATGGCCATTTGGGACTGGTGCATACCGAGGGACATTATGCTTCTAGCAGTCCACCTCGCAGGGACCGACAACACTGAAGCAGACATGTTGAGCAGACATATGTCAACAGCGCACGAATGGGAGATGGACAGACAAATATGCCACAACCTCTTCCATCTGTGGGACTATCCGGACTTGGACTTGTTCGCCACTTGCGACAACAGAGTGTGTGCCCTATACTGTTCCAGGGCAGGCATAGGATCGGGATCTATGGGAGATGCCCTTATAATCCCCTGGGACAACATAGCCTTTTATGCGTTTCCCCCAATTCCACTTCTAACGAAAGTGATAGCGAAGATATCTCAAGAGAATGCCACAGGAATAATAATAACTCCATGGTGGCCGAGACAACCGTGGTTCGCCACCCTTCTTCGTCTATCCAAAGGGACGTTTCTTTGCCTCCCGTCTATTCCTCAGCTATTAACACAGCAAAACAGAGCGATCCGACATCCGGATCTGACTGCCTTGAGGTTGACAGCATGGCAGATCACTTGAGTCATTCTGCTGCGTCGGTACCGACGACATCCGAACCTCTACCGGAATGTATTCACTCCACTGTACCGACGGCCCCTAGGTCGGTTTCGACGACTACTGCTTCGCTACCGGTGACTGTTGACCAGGAAATTCAGGCGATTCTCACATCTGCTCTAAGACCGTCCACTTGTTGCTCTGATGCGGCTAAATGGAAGAGATTCTCCTCCTTTGCAGAACGCCATTCTTTTTCTCCTGGAATGGCCTCAATTGACAATATTTTACAATTTCTCTTGGAACTTTATCATTTGGGACTGAAACCGTCATCCATTAAAGTTTATGTAGCCGCTATTTCACACTATCGTAGTGCGCTTCAAGGGATTTCAGTTTTCTCTCAACCTCTACTTCGACGTTTCCTTCGGGGGTTACAGAACCTACACCCTTCTATTCACCTGCCTATGCCAACCTGGAGCCTTTCGGTCGTACTCCAAGCACTTACCAAATCTCCGTTTGAGCCACTGGCGACTGGTGACCTACGCCTGGTGTCCTGGAAAACAGCTTTCCTCATAGCGGTGACATCAGCTCGGAGAGCAAGCGAACTTTCTACTCTCCGCAAAGACCCTCCATATCTTAATTTCCATAAGGAAAAGGTTGTTCTTCGTATGGATTCTTCCTTTCTTCCTAAAGTGGCTATACCTTTCCACTTGAGTCAAGATATCGTTCTGCCAGCCTTCTTTCCAGCGCCGTCGAATCCAATAGAGTGGGCTCTACACACCCTTGATGTTCGCCGCTGCCTGGCTTTCTATTGCTCCCGTACGGGATCCCTTCGTTGCACGAACAGACTCTTTGTTAAGTACTCCGAACATGACAAAGGACTCCCAGTCACACCTCAAAGGCTGTCACACTGGATCACCCAGACTATTGTCCTCGCCTATCAACTATCAAAAATAGACTTACCTGTTACCCCCAGGGGTCACTCCACACGAACTGTTGCGACTTTGTCCACCTTTGCCACTGGGGTCCCGCTCCAAGATACCTGTAAAGCTGCAACGTGGTCAGGGCCATGCACTTTCACCAAGCACTATCGGCTTGATGTGCGCGCCAGGCAGGACTGCTCTTTCGGCAGAGCTGTTCTTTTGTCCGTTCTTCGCTGATGACACCTCCCTCCTCCGAGTTGGGTAAGCTTGCTAATCACCCATATGTGTGATGCACAGAGGCCACGACGAAGAAAGGCAGGTTGCTTACCTGTAACTGATGTTCTTCGAGTGGCCATCTGTGCAGTCACACAACCCACCCACCCACCGGCCCCACTCAGTGTCCATCAGTACATACTGCCTCGGTACCACGCTGTAATTTGCATCGGTACCGATGGTATATGCCGGTGAGTGGATATTGTTCTCGGTACCGTACTATACTTTGCATCGGTACCGTTGGGGCTCAATGCCGTTTGCAACTAATTTTATTCTTAACCTGTAGAGGGCGAACGTTCGGTCTTCAAGACTGAACAAAATGGCGGACACTCCACTCTGTTTATACCACGAAGGGGGAGGGGAGGGGAGTTTTCCCGCCAAAAACCGTTAGCTTTTTAATCTTCCGGCCTAGGCACTGCGCAGGCACAGCACCCATATGTGTGACTGCACAGATGGCTACTCGAAGAACATCAGGTACAGGTAAGCAACCTGCCTCTTCCTCAGAAATTAAATTTTCTGCATTTTCAGAAGTTCCATTCTGCAGGGAAAAATGACACCATCCAAGTGGTCAGTCAGCAACTCCTTCATTCGTGTGTGTGTTAAAAATCTTTCAGTGCAAAACAATGCATATTTTCAAGGAAAATATATATTTTCTTTTATATAAAATTGACTATATTTTGGGTTGTTTCCACAGTGAGAAAAATAATGAACACAAAAGCATGCCAAGGTGCAGAATAAGGACATGTTCAATATCTGCAATGTTGCACAGGGCTAAAATGAAGAGCAGTTGTACAGTTGTCACTACTGGTTTGTGAATCAATTACAAGAGAAGAGATCCATGTTCATTGACATTAACTTGGTGTTGAACTTATTTATTTATTTACCACCCTAATAGCCCAGAAGGCTCTCTTGGTGGTTTACAAACTCTCTGGGTAGTTTACAAATCTTTGCACCTGATTGCAGATTATAGGGCAGACAAGCACTGCATTGAAAAATCATGTCAAGGTCACATACATTTCCCAGTAAAAATAAAATGAATTATAGCAAAGTCACTATAAAAATTATATCTAGAGTTGCTCCAGGTAATGCAGGCTCCAGGACTACACCAACAATTTCTCCTCTTTCAATTTAAGAATGTATTTATAGAAGTCAGTCTATCCTGTCCATCTACTCAGGTCATTTGTCAACAATTTAAAATCACAACATTCTGTATAAACAATATTCCATCGCAATACAATAAATACAACCGAAGCAGAGACTAGAGATATTGTCAAATGCAAACAAAATACCAGATATTTAGGGAGGCAAAGTCTGCTTGAATTAAACATCTTTTCACTAACTGGACAAGAGCAGTTCAGCTTCATGAATGAAGTGGAAAAACTGAGATTATAATTTTAACTATCCTTCAGTATCTTGGAATTTATTTGCTTTGCTGTTCCTTCTCAGAATATAGATCCAAGGTTCATTTATGCATGAGAGTTGTGTTGTTCAAGTTCTAGTCTTGGATAAGGTCAGTGAGCTTGTTCACAAAACACAAGGATGATCAATCATCCATGGTGAGTTGTTAACAATCTCACATGTGGCTTCCAATCGACCTAATTTGTGTCTGCTGGGTGCCGCTTGTGGTGACATATGAGCCTGGCAAGTGTGAGTGGCTGGATGGTCAACAACCCTAGAAAAGGCCATGGCTTCCGGGTGGTTTGTTATGTAGCCCACTCTCACTGGGGTCAGATGCCACAATAAACCATGCCCAGTAAAGGTAATTATGTAACTTGGGAGGAATATGCAGACTGGTTAACAAGCCTTATCAGCCGACCCTTGTGTCATGTGAACCTGATCATTGGGTTGGATCCTAAGAGCCTGGATGTGCTCTGCTTGTGGTAAGGACTCTTCTGGTGAACACTTAATGGAAGGAACCTCCTTCCATCTAGCCTACCTCACTCCACTCCCTATCTGCTCCAAAGGGCTGAGATGCCTTCTGGCATACCATTGAAGGTGGTATGAAATCTTCATGGTGGCCACTTAAGAATTGCCACTAAGGAAGAAATGCATTATCAAAAGAGGACTGCAAATTGCATAGGACTTCCATATGTTAGTTTACAGATATAGCTTCACGGTAATAATTGTTATTTAAACAGAAATACAGAGCAGTGCTTACTGTAGAAGACCGTGGCCTGCTGAGCGACATGCCTACCTGCTGAGAATGCTGTTTGGGTGCTAACTCTTGATGGACAGCAGCTCTTGTGGCTCCTTATTTTAAAATGGAATTGGATGGCCCAGCTCTTCATACAGAGGACATGTACTCTATAGAAGAGGACACCTTGCCATCTTAGCTAAGGACAAAATCATGAAAACCACCCCATCCCATTCTGTGGGCAAAGATGTTTACTATGCTAGTGTTACGTTCCACTTGTAAAATTTACAATGAAAAACAGAATGCTTTAACCTTTCTTTGAGCACTGATCTCAGGTACTCCGAAATGCTGCTGGCATGGGGATGGCTTTCTCACTCTGGAATCCCGGATGCTGCCCCAGACAGAGGATCTTTCAAGTGGCCAGCCAATGATTAAGACAACAGCTGTGTGGATCTGATGAAGGGAGCTTTCTCTCCCTTTTCTAAGGGAGAGTTTTCTGATGCCACACCTTCAATTCTTCTCTTCCCTTTTCGCAACTTGGAAAGGAATAGTGCATTTTTTTACATTTGATTAGCAATACTGGCTTTAATGTTGGATCCCACAATTTAAAATAGTTGTACAGTTGCAAGGAACAACTATACAGTTGCTTAAAATGCTTAAAAATGAGAAATGACATGAATAGAAATAGAATAACTATTTCTTTTGCATGAAAGCTACTGATTGGATCCACATGACAACCCCTCATGGGTGACAAGCCCCTGCGGGAGAGGGTTGCCATGAGAACCTGAACCAGCTTTCACAGGATGGCTTGCATGAAGACGACAAGCCATTCTGACCAATGGAATGTTTTGACCATGCTGGGTTGGCACATCACCTGAACCTGGCACCATGATGGGTACCAGGAATTGGTATCTGCCATTGGGCAGACTGAGATGCCCATTTGAAAACCTCTGTAAGAGTGTGGAGGCACACTTGTGAAAGGGTGAAAATATTTGTGCATTTTAGAATGTGGAGAGATAGAGAGAGAAGGTTGACAATCATTCTTGAAACAGCCCTTGGAAAGCTTTAGATTGTATGCATGGCTGCAATATGGAGGCCACCAGGAGCCTGTACCTCACAGTGGCAGGACGTAGTATGGCCATCAAGGGCTGCTGGACTTCGCCTCAGCGGTTTGATTCTCATGCAGCTGAACTCAAAACAGAAGCATGTGCTAGGGCTTTCTGGAGTCTAAGGTCCACCTCCAATCCCTGGCACCTCCCGCCCTTAGCTAGGTTCCCCCTCTGTGTGCTATGCTCCTGCCACAGGTTCCCTGCAGCTGCATATGATTTAGGCCTTTGTCCCCTGGGGACAAAAGGGAATGGTGCACAGTGTGGTCCTTCTTGCTATCCAGACCAAAGGTCTTTCTGTGGATGTTTGTCAGCCACGTGGTGCATTTGATCATCAGCTAGATCAAAGGGTTTGCCCCCCACCCGCATTCTAAATTGATGATCAGAAACCTGATGTCGAAGCAATATCCTGTTCCTATGTGAGTAACCAAGTGACCATGGCCAACCAAGAATTTTTGTTTTCGCCTACCCCTACACAAGGAGATATTTATTTATTTATTTATTTATTTATTTATTTATTTATTTATTAAAACATTTCTATGCTGCCCCTTGCCGAAGCCTCGGAGCGGCTTACAACACAATAAAATACAAAATAACAATATAAAATTAAAATTAACAATATAAAATAAATAAATAATATAAAAGAAGTCGCCCTGGCCAGGATATGCCCATCTCTGCCTTCTTCTGTCCTTTGGGTGCCACACCTGTGCGCTTATCTTGAAGTGCCTGCGCCATTTCCCTGGTGCTGTCCAAGCTTTGGGTCTGGTGAACTGTAACTCCCTTCGGTTGACTTTCTTTTTCTATGATTGATGATAGGCATAGTCCATCATTCCTTATTGTAAAGTTTTCTTGCAAATTCACTACCACCAGGAGTTGTAAGCAGAATCCTTACCCTGGGTAAAGTCTATCACAATATGCACCCCACACTGCGTATTAGTATCCTTTCCATTTTCCTATGTAGATGTGAGTTTTCGTGCTTGTGTAAATGAAGACAGATGGAGCAATAGCATGTTGCAGTTTGTTATTTTTATTTATTTATTGTGCCTATAACCAGTCACTTTATAATGGAGGGGGGAAATGCAAAGGGTCACGTTCACAGTGGAAAGATTAACACATCATGTTAACCCACTCCATCAATAAGTCATGGCGGATTGGTTGTTGGCAGCTGATTATGCTCGCTGTGGTTTCACATACCCTCCTTCCCCTTCTCTGCCTTCCTCTTGCAGACCATATTCCAGGGAACCCCATGGCCTAAGCTGCCTTGTCTCCTCCCTTTGCTGCTTTCCCCATTTATGTATTTTCATTTATGTGGAGATAACCTTTCTTGATTTGTGAACTGACAAGCAGTCTTCCTCAGGTGCTCAAGCAACACATTTGATTGTCTGGCATTGGTTAGTCATCTTTTGTGTGTGCCCCAAATATGTGCCAATCTTTTGTCATTTTAGAATTTTGATAGTCATGCTCACACAAATGCAGAGGGGTACATTTCACCAATCTCTTACAAGAAGGCTTGCCTAGGCAATGTCCTTCGGGGAACCTGATATCAAAGTGCAGCAGGTACCTATTATTATTATTATTATTATTATTATTATTATTATTATTATTATTAATATATTTCTATGCCGCCCCTTGCCGAAGCCTCGGGGCGGCTTACAACACAATAAAATACATTGAATTACAATAGCACATAATAAATTACCATTAAATACAAAAATACAAAAAATACATTGAGTTACAAACGTACTAATGTAAAATTAAAATTATCAGTATAAAATAAGTAAATAAATAATATAGGAGGAGAAAAGAGAAGGAAGAAGAAGTTGCCCTGGCCAGATCATATATTTTAACAATTAAAATGATGTTTAAATAAAAAGGTCTTTACCTGGCACCGAAAAACCAGTAACGACGGTGCCAGGCGGGCCTCTTTGGGGAGTGAATTCCATAGGTTGGGTGCCACAGCAGAGAAAGCCCTCCTCCGAGTACTTACTCTCCTAATTTCTTTCATGGAGGGTTCCCGGAGAAGGGACTCTCCCGCAGATCTCAAAGGGCGGTCGGGCATATACGGACGTAAGCACTCGTTCAGGTAGCCCGGACCCAAGCCGTTTAGGGCTTTATAGGTCATAATCAACACCTTGAATTGGGCCCTGGCTTCAATGGGCAGCCAGTGAAGCTGACGGAGGACTGGAGTCATGTGAGCATAACGCCCCGTCCCCGTCAGCAACCTGGCAGCTCTATTTTGCACCAATTGAAGTGTTCGGACTGTCTTCAGGGGAAGCCCCACGTAAAGCGTGTTACAGAAGTCTAGGCGGGAAGTCACCAGCGCGTGTGTCACCGTCGCCAGGCAGTCGAACTCCAGGTAGGGGCGCAGCTGATTAATCAGCCGAAGCTGAAGGAAGGCGCTCCTCGCCATCGCTGTCACCTGAGCTTCCAAAGAAAGCTCCGGGTCGAGGAGTACTCCTAAGCTGCAGACCTTGTCCCTAAGAGGGAGTGTTGCACCATTCAGGACCAGGTCAACTCCACCCTCTCCGAAGCCCGATCCGCCAACCAACAGGACCTCTGTCTTGTCTGGGCTGAGTTTCAGTTTATTGGCCCTCATCCATTCCATTACCTCGGCCAAGCATCGGTTCAGCACAGCCACTGCCTCACCTGGATTAGTGGAAAATGAGAGGTAGAGCTGGGTATCATCAGCGTATTGATGATTCCGCAGCCCACACCTCCTGATGACCTCTCCCAGCAGTTTCATATAGATGTTAAATAGCAGAGGGGATAGAATGGAGCCCTGTGGTACTCCATGGCATAGCTGCCATGACGCAGAGACATGGTCCCCCAGCACTACCTTCTGGAATCGACCGTTGAGATAGGAGCGGAACCATTGCAAAGCAGTGCCTCCAACCCCCAATCCCGCTAGCCTATCCAGAAGGATACCATGGTCGATGGTATCGAAAGCCGCCGAGAGGTCCAGAAGAACCAACAGGGATGCACTCCCCCTGTCCTTCTCCCTGCACAGGTCATTGTACAGGGCGACCAAGGCAGATTCAGTACTGTACCCGGGTCTGAAGCCAGACTGAAAAGGATCCAGATAATCAGTTTCATCCAAGCTGGCTTGGAGTTGTCCCGCCACCACTCACTCCAACACCTTGCCCAGAAACGGGATGTTGGCCACAGGTCTATAGTTAGTGGCCATCTCTGGATCCAGTGACGCTTTCTTCAGGACTGGTCGTATTACCACCTCCTTTAAAGGGGCAGGCACTGGACCCTCCCTCAGAGAAGCGTTAACCACTTCCAAGATCCAGGTCCCAATCCCGTGCTTGGAGTTATTTAGACATTAATCCACAGAATCTGGACATTAATCCACAGAAATTCCAAAGTGGGATTTTCCCCTCCCACTTCCCTTTCCTTGACAGCTGTGGAAAGGCAAGCTGTCAAGGGAATGCAAAGCCACGGTGGACATTTGTTTGTGTAGCGACTTTTTCTCAGCTTCACACTATCTTCTGGGTTCCCCTCCCCTGTGGGTCCCTGCCACTCCGACTTTTCCCAATTCCCATTCCCAAGATGCTGTGCCCAGGAGAGTGAAAATAGTGTAATCTCTGCTTTCCCTTGATATTCTCCTTTGACAGTTACCACAAATGAGGCCTAAAAGGATCTGGGGAGGGGGGCACTTAAGCCGGGCAAAGCAGGGTGGCTCAAAGAAGGAATTATGTGACTTGTTTCTTATGATGAGCTTTCATGCTGTTGGAACCATGTCCATATAAACAACAGAGCACATGAACAGAAAATAAATGGAAGAAGGAAGGGTATAGATTCAGGCGTATTTATTTTGAATAGGGTTTTCCTTAGATTCATTATGCTTATAAAGAGTTCCACCATTCAACCCCATAAATTCTGCTTAATGAAAAATACATACATATAATCCCACGTAAAATCACCCATAATCTTAATTTTAACAAGCAGCATCATAGGAAAGAATCAAGGGGATATTCAGCTCACTACTCAAGGTAGTTTTCTTGTGTGCCGAGGCTAAGTGAAGATGAATGTTCTGTATGGATCCTATAAAGCACAGTCATAAACTCAAGGGCTAGGTAATGATAGTACACAGTTGTACCCGAGAGTAATCATAAGCCTCATTCAATATACAATAATGGGATACTAAATATTTTTCTGCCTGCCACAGATTGAAATAGAATTCTTTCCATTATGGAATATGCTATGCGCATATACAACCAATTCCTTTTTCAAGATGGCAAGTGGTGTAAAAGGGCTGGTTTATCATTACACTAGTTAATCATCTGCTTTAGACTGCCTCCTGCTTAGCAAAACTGAGCCCTTCCAGTTGCCTTTGTGTTGGTTGACTTCTAGTTACATGGTCAAAGGGTGGGAGGTGAAATTCAAAGAAGGGATACCCTTCACTTGCTGCTTGAGGAACACAACCTGATGCATGTTTAAACAGAAAGAAGCGCTGCAACTCCCTGCTGATTTTTTTCCCTGTGCAAACATGCATGGCATTCTGCACTAAAGAACTCTGCTTGAATGAATGGCAGTAATTAGATCTGCACAGCTAAAATGGTGGTTTGTATCTTTTGAAATGAGTCGTGAGTGAACATAGCCCATGCCTCAGCCATTTGCAGTCTTCCAGATGTTCTTGGCCTCAGCTAGCAGGGTCAAAGGCCAGGCATGCCAAGATCCCTTCCGGAAAACACCAGGCTAGAGAAGGCTGTTCCAGCTGCACCACGGAGCCTTCTTCTATCTCTTCCCATCCACCATTCTTTAGGGTAATTTCCCTTATGTTGCAAACAAAGCTCTATGAAAAGCATTCCCTAATTCTTCCTTCCTAAAGGATGGACATGGCTGCCTGTTGTAACAATCCTTATGAGAGAAGGCGGATGCCAGTGTGTTTCTCTGCTATAATCCACAGAGTACAGCAGTAGCAGCAACATTTTGCCATGCCCACTTAAAAGTTTCAGGTGCCGGGGCAACAAAGGCAACCAGTTTCATTCCTAGCTTCAATTTTAATGGCTCTATGAAGTCCATGGATGGAATGCAACATGCTGTTTGCAGGCGTTCCCTTTCCTTTGCTATGCCTTGCTGTCCCTTGGGCCAGCAGGTCTCCTCCAGGGGGACTCCCAATTTTCCAGTGCCAAATGAGGGGGCAGGGGGACTACAGGAGGGAACAGAGTTGCCCTGTTCCATTCTGCGAGTGGGAGCTGTATCATCAATGGCAGCGGATAATTTGGCACCTGCTCATGACTTAATATAGGCTAATTTTCTGGTTTTTGCTTGGCACTTGTGAAGGCCAGCATCCAATGCATGTTTTTGGATGCCTCTCTTTCACTCACAGGATTCTACCCATAGCATTGAAATCTAGTCCAATTGGGATCCAGCCCTTAGTTTCTCTACTTGTTAGCTTCCAAAAATGCAATATCCATGTTTTATTGCTCATATTCAGTACATTTTAAAATAACTGCATATATTTGGGCAGAAGCTATATTAAATAATTAAATAAAGTGGCTTTCATTTTTTTCTGTTAAAAGTACAAGGATGCTTTGTGCTGTTTAGTTTAGAAATAATGTGACTGAGAGGTCACAGGAAAAGATACATATCAAATTATGAAGTAGAGAAAATGGAAATGACACACACACACACACACACACACACACAGCTGTTCATGACACTGTAGCTCAGGGTCACATGATAATGTTGATTGGTACAAGATACAGGGCAGACAAAAGAGTAATCTATTCCACACAATTAACTTGCTATAAGCTTCTTTGGCTTGTACAAGGCAATTAAACAAATTCACGGAAGACAGATCTCTAAAAGTCTATTAGTCATGCCAACTAAATGGAACCTACCAATTCAGCAGTATATTTATAAATACTAAATGTTGGACACAAAAAAGGGTTTTGTGGGGGTGGGGTTGTTCATTCATGACATTTACTTCCAAGCTATTGAATACTAAACATTCATGGGCATGTGAGAAGATGGGCTAATCATTGTCTGTGTTCTGATTTACACTTGTCCACTTAACCTGGTCTGACCATTTTTGCTTGCAGATTATCGCATTATTAGAATGAGCTGAATGATTTCTGGATCCTTTGCTGGATTTGAGACCAATTGTAGGAATAGCATACAAGGTACAAGCTTAAACAGCTTGTATCTTAAACAGCCAAACTAATTCTCAGCACATTTGTAAGCCTTAGCTAGGAGACAGTTAATGGTGGAACTGGTAAAATGAATGGCTCCATGACCCAGCTTGCCCATTTCAGAATTAAACCCAGCAGTTTAACCATGATTCAGAGTGGAACTGCAGTCTTGCAGGCAGCCTGATTTTTATAGGTAGAAAAAGCGGCTGAAGGGCTGCTGAGGTTTGTATTTCGGTACTTTCATTCAAGCAGACAGTTCTTATCAGTGTCAGGTAACTGCATATGTTTCAAAAGAACTTAATTTAAACCATAAACAGCTTGGCTTGAGGTGCTCTGACTTCTTTAGGAATGCTTTTCTGGAGAGTTCCTCCAGCCAGTTACTTCAAGATACATTCCTTAGGGAAACACAAACACAAAACTAGGTAGTTTGGGGGAAAAGTGGGGAGGGGGAGATAATCTATTATATTTCAGCACACTTGCTGCTGAGGTTATATTTCTAAGCATCGGCACAGGATAGGTAAATGCAACTATGTATTTTTTGAAGACGGAGAACTAGCACCAGGCAATTCTCCTGCTTAATGCACATTTTAGCAAATGCACATTGCCTTGGGTAAGTAGGATCATCATTTAGTTCAGGCTATAAATCATTTGTGACAGAGCTGAGCCATTTTGCCAACGGGCTAGAATGAAATCCTATATACACTGATTCAGCCATGGTATTGTGCATGAAAAGCACCCACTACCTGAGGGTATTTTTAATTAGTCAAAATAAAGATTTCAGAAGCCTACTTTAAACTGAAACAAAAGTGTACCTGCGAGATACTGATTTAAAGTAAAGCCTGTTTTGGATCTTGGTATGTTCTCCTCCTCAAAGCTGTTGCTAGCAGAATTAAGCCTAGCTGGGAAGAACTTAATTTAAACCATAAACAGCTTGGCTTGGGGTCCTCTGACTTCATTAGGAATGCCTGCCTGTAGAGTTCCTCCAGCCAGTTATTTCAAGAAACATTTAGTGAAACATTTAGGGATGCTTGGAAATTCTAAGTTACATAATAGGGTTTAATATTCAGTGTGGTATACCACTGGGTGCCTAATATTGTTAGACTGATAGATAATGTAAACGTGTTTGGTTAAATTGTCTTGAAGTCTGCTCCAATGCTGCATCTTTTCATTTGAATCCTGAGGAAAGGTCATAATATTATTCTTTTCTTGTAATGTTGCTACTGCCTTCCCATATCCTACATTTATCCATCCCTCTAGTTCACGGGTCCTCAAACTACAGCACCCACCGCACTGCCTCCGCCCCCACAGGCACCACCTCTCTGGCCCGCACCCAGCACCGGCACCTTTCAACTGGCCCCCTGGTGAAAAAGTTTGAGGACCCCTGTTCTAGTTGAACTATATCATTAAAAAATCATATTTATTTCTTTTTATGCAATCATATTTAAACAACTCTTAGGTGTTAAAGCACATCTTTATTTCTCAAGCACCAGGCAATTAATAGAAAATGTTGCTTTTTTCAATAATAAAAAATACACCTGTTACAAGGCTTTTTAAATTTTCTATGCAACATTGCTTTCATTAACAGATTTGGCTTTTTGAATTCATTCAAGCAGATTCTTCACAGTCACAACCTCACAGTATTAGAATTCAAGTCTCCTAATATTCTCCCCGCCCCATGATGGCTGGCAGGGAGTTAAGATACTATTTTGGTGCCTCTGTTGGTTTCTACCAGTGGAAAGAAATGCAGCCCCCAAATGGAGTGACTTCTGCTATGAGCATCAAGAGGCAAATGTTTAAAGTCTTGCTACAAGGAAAAAAGCCGCTTCAACCTCGTCTTGGACTGGCAGTAGCTGCCTGGACTGTGGGCCATTTTGCCCCCAGGTTCCACCAGTCACACTCAGGCTTGTTCTGTTCAATGCTGAGTCTCCCCATTCTCAAAAATAGTTAAAATAGAAAGGAAAGAATGTATAAAACCATTCCAGCACCAGATAGTATTTTATGCTAAAAATAAGGAAATAAATGGCATAAATGTTTATATCCTAAGACCAGACACTGAGGACACCTTCTGGGTAAACATCACATCAGTTTATTTCAACTTCTGCAAACACTCCATCTTTATATTTTATTAGCAGCCTTGTTTTCTGGCAGGTTGCTGAGATTGGATTTTCACTGTGACCGATTCTTTGATCTAATAAAGGATCTTCTGGACAGCCATGCTTTTGTGAAGGTGTGGCTAATAAATTTTAATTTGGAAACATTGACTCCACATGAACTTCCAAGTTTCTTACTGCTGCAAAAACTATGCTTATGATTATTTCAGCCATGGAATGAAGTCACGCAACTCCCAGCAACAATGGCAGGAAGAAAAGGACGTCTACAACAAATCATCTTTGTAATTCCAATGAAACCAGATGGCTGAGAAGCAAATTCAATTCAGCTTTATACCAGGTACAGCAGTACATGAAATGTTGCAATCAGCAGACCAGATATATAGTGCATGCTGTGACTTAGTAGTTACATGGGTACACTGTTAAGCATATACCTAAATAAAATAGTAACTGTATCAAAGGTGTGTATTTTTTTAGGAGAAATTTGGTTCTGAAATGTACAGTGAGTTTGCATTAACTTGAGTTGGGTTAGAGGATACATGTGTGCACACAGTTTACAGCATTAAACAAAATGAAAGTCAAATATTAATTGTTTCAATTAATATTTGAAACAATTGAGTCAGTTTTTGATCACTGAAGGCTTCCTTGTTCACATTTCAATGGCATTCACACTTTCACAGCACTTAGAGCTAAGCTTTCTGATCGATTGTACTTTGACAGGGAACCAGATGTACAGAGACACTCCGTTTTGTTGAGGTATTTTATATTTGCAAAGAAATAATAAAGATGCACTCCCTTTTACATTTACATCTCTCTCTCTCTATACACACACACACACACATATTCTCATAAAATAAAATATTGGATAAAATAAACTCTTCATTCAAAAAGTCATATAAGAGCTACCATAAAAAGTATCATTTACAAAGCAATGCAAGAAGGCCTTTGTCTTTGCAGCAGCAGCAAGTGAAGTGCATATTGCTGTTGACCAGTTGTAGGTAAAGGGTTCAATTCATATAAAAAAGGCACAGTTTTTATAGTGTAACTGCTTTCTAAACTGGCAGATTCAAAGATATGTAAAGCTAAAGTGTGAAAATATATCAGTGCAGTATTTTTATTCCTGAGTCTCAAAAGAGATTAATAAAACCTGAAACCAAACTAAAAGTTTAGTCCTTTAGAACCATATACTCTTTCATGTGTTTTATTATTGTCTCTGTTCTTTAATAGCATAAAGCCTCATTATGAAACTATAAAAATATAATTTCCACAGGAAGTAAACAAAAATGCAATGCATCTATACTGAGAATTAGAAGATATTGCTGAAACTGACAGAAGCATGCAGAAAGAGAAAGGGAAAGGCATGTTCAGCTGAGATACTGTATATTGCCCAGTGGTCCTTTACCACCATAGTACTGAGAATAATCTACATAACAGATGTACAGCTATGTGCACTAAAATGTGTTCAGTAATTACATTGCATTTTAGAAATAAAAACTTATTTTCTTAAGCTAAGCAAAACTAAACTTCAATGAACCTCCATCTGGTATTGAATTCATTACTAGCAAAGGCATTAAGCACTAAACATCCAAACAAGAATCTGCGTAGAAAATGGTTTCTTCAATGTGAAGCGTAACCAGGACTCCACAGCTTGGTAGGAGAGCCATTCTCATGGCTTGCAGATATAGAACTGAAAGAAGTTGCAGATGACGTGGGA
The DNA here is from genome assembly GCF_004798865.1 of Varanus komodoensis. Classification (NCBI taxonomy): domain Eukaryota; kingdom Metazoa; phylum Chordata; class Lepidosauria; order Squamata; family Varanidae; genus Varanus; species Varanus komodoensis. The sequence goes on from NW_025336346.1 coordinate 11,847,691, forward strand.
AACCCGACACCTGTAGGGAAACAGCATAATGAGTACCCATAACACACACACATACACAAATGAGAACGATGTTGTCAGTTTGTAAATTGGTTTTGCATTAAGGCTTTTACTGAGGTTGTACAGAACAGGTTCAGGATGTACAGGCTATTTAAGTGCTTAAGAAGTATGTTCTATCTGACCACTTGCGGAAAAGCCAGTTGTTCCTAATTCAGGACATGACCATGTATTTTTGATGCATATTTCCTCCCTATTCTGAAGCAAACTGTGCATAATAAAAGAGTAAAATTTGAGAGATTTCAGTGCCTGGAAGTATAGTCCTGCCAGCTGGTTCAAGGTCATCCTCCCTGAGTAAAACACCTTCCTTAGATGGAATATTGTTTGTTTGTTTGACAGCTTATAAAAAATGAATAGAGTAAAACAAACACCATAGGATCTGATTATTAATATACTAAAACCTCAGTTAAAATCAATTAAACACTAACATAACAGGAAAAATAAAAAGGGGGTTGCCTGATGCCAAAATGTAACATTGGCAGCAGGCAAACCTCTCTGAGGAGCATCTTCCATAGTCGGGGTGCCACCTCTGGGTAATCACCTCCTAATCTCCTTCAGCGAGGGTTCCCAGAGCAGGACCCCCACCTCAGATCTCAAGGGGTGGGAGGGCACACAGGGAAGAAGGCGTTCTTTCAGGTATTCTGGACCCAAGCCGTTTAGGGCTATAGGTCATCACCAACACCTTAAATTGGGCCTGAACTTCAATTGGCAGCCAGTGTAACCAATAGAGGACTGGAGTGCAACCCCATCCAGGACACAGCCAAAATCACTTACCTGAAAGGCTGGACCACCCACCAACAGGACCTCCATCTTGTCTGGATTAAGCCTCAATGTATTGGCCCTCATCCTGCCCTTTCCCTCAGCCAGGCACTGGTTAAGGACGGCCACTGCCTCACCTGGACTAGATGTAAAAGAGAGGTAGACCAGGGTGTCATCAGCATACTGATGACTCCACAGCCCAAACCTCCAGATGACATCTCCCAGCAGTTTCATGTAGATGTGAAAAAGCATGGGGGATAAAATGGATGTCTGAGGAACTCAATGGCAAAGTTGCCATGCCGCAGAGCCATAATCCCCCAGCAGCACCTTCTGGAATTGGCCAAACAGGTAGGAGTGGAACTATGGCAAAACAGTACCACTAACTCCCAACCCGACCAGCCTATCCAGAAGGATATCATGATTGGTGGTATTGAAAGCCGCTGAGAGGTCCAGGAGAACCAACAGGGACGCACTCCCCCTGTCCTTCTCCCTGCACAGGTCATCGTACAGGGCGACCAAGGCAGTTTCACTTCCATAGCCAGGTCTGAAGCCAGACTGAAATGGGTCTAAATGGTCAGTTTTCTCCAAGAGCTCCTGAAGTTGTCCTGCCACCACCTGCTGGAGTACCTTGCCCAAAAATGGGATATTGACCACCGGCCTATGGTTGGTGGCCATCTCTGGGTCCAGAGACACCCTCTTCAGGACAGGCTTGATCATATCCTCCTTCAAAGGGACGGGGACCTGGCTCTCCCTCAGAGAGGTGTTGATGACCTCCCAGACCCAGGTGCTTATCCCATTTTTGGCTTTGATGAGCAGCCACAAGCGGCAAGAGTCAAGTAAACAGGTGGTGGGCTAGACCAATCCAAGCACTTTGTCCATATTCTCAGGCAACAACAATTGTAACTATTGAATTACAATATTTAAGCTATATAATTGATGTTAAATGGTTAACATCTGCTTACGTTGTCTGTGCTGAGGACTTGTCCTTGCGATAAAAGCTGGATGAGTTTGATGTTCCTTTGGTGAGAAAATAGCATAGTGTACTGAAAGATATATGGAACAAAAGAAAGCATGGGTGGTTATTCAAATTCACACTTAAACATGGTGAAAAAATTAGCAGATCAATATTTGGCTCTCTTACCTATTATCATAACAGCCATCCCTGCCACCAGGGCAAACAGAGTGAAAAATATGGCTTGATAGGAATCAAAGAAATGATGGAATAAACTTGCTTCATCTGAGATAGAAAGAAAAGTTGCAGTACATTAAATAGTGCTTAAGAAGTAATGAAACTACCTAAACGGCTGTGAATGCAACAGGGGTCTTTCCTTACATTTTCATATTTGTTAGCCAAGATTTATTTAGCCAACTACATATGCATTTAAACAGCACGGCTGCACTTGAATAAGATAGAAATTCTTAAAATAACATTTGGAATATGGGAATAGTTCAAATATATACTGAAATGTCAACACAAATTGCTTCCAAGGCCCCCAAACACTAACCTCTATTGGAAATGTTACTCCAAAGGCACAAAGAAAAGAAAAGCTTTGCAGCATTACTGATGGTATTGAAATACTGAAAATGCTAGGCCAACACACCAGACATACATTTGTAGATAATACTTAGAAGAGAATATCAGAAGTTTCCTTGCATAATATTGACAAAAGGGGAAGTACCCCAAAATTAGGCAGAGAGAAAGAGAGAGAAACTTACGTCTCATTGATAGAGCTTTGTCAGATACATAAATCATCGTCACTGGGATAGCAATAGACTGGTCAGTTACTGCACTGGATATAGTGAGTGTAGTCGATAAAGGCCCTTTGCTTGTGAGCCTTGGGTCCGATAAGCTCACAGTATATGTGACATAGCTAGGCAAGCCATAGGATCTTTCCTTCTCAAAGGTCACCACCAAAGGTGAGCCAGATTTCACCTGTAAGAGAAAATGCATCATTGGTTTTCCTTTCTGAACATCTGGAGCAGTGATTGAAGAAAACTAGTGAAACTTCTCTGGGTTCTCTTAGAGCTGGATGAGTCCTCTGTTTGAGACCTAATCAAATAAGAGAAATCTACGGGTCATTTCAGTGTAATTTTCCTGCCCTGTGTCGATGCCTCGTCCTGATGCAAGCCCTGGTCCTGCGTCATACTCACTACCTGCTCAGGATAATCTCATGCCAAGCTTGACTGTGTCTTTTTTTCTTTTAAAATAGTGTCCTGATTTACGGTGATCAACATATTTAGTAGGATAGTATGTGGAACATCTTCATCATTACTCTGCTTCTTTTGATATTTCCAAAACATTGTGATACTATCATCTACCATTGTTTTGCCCCTTATTCGTTCAAGTCTCCTCTCAACTGCAACTTTTCTATATACACAGATGGTAATTTCTGCAACACGCAAGGGACTGAATTAAATCTTTCCTTTAGGAACTGCTTATATGTTACTTTAAACCCACGGACATGTTCACATACAGTGTCACTTTAATTAATTTGACTTCTGTTTTGATTAACTTAGTAAAAGAACAATTTGAACTTGGATTTGAAGTGCGTGGCCTAAAATTGTCCAATTACCTATAATTAAACATCATATCCAGATGAATGCCTAAACCCATCTAATGAATGACTTCTTGGATACTGTTTAAGTGTCCTCTGTGGGAAACAAAATACAACTTAAGGTATTTGATAGGTTACATTAAACTCTATGCACAAAGACCGCAAGTATTATAGTGATATTGCTCTGTATTTTTTGTTCTTGATCTTGGTTGGAATCTAGTTTGCTTTAATTCTTTTAGATGCAGCTCACTTTTCATATTCATTAGAGCACTGTGCACAGTATCCGTGCTAGCACATAGCAACACTAGCTGTCCAGTTAATATTGCATAATTGTCATGACTTACATCCAGGTTTTGGAGAATTTCAATGGCTCCAAAGATTTTCACATCAGAACTTGGGGAATGGCCACTGAGAATGATTTCTGACTGATTAGCATAAAATCCCGGATTAAATGGCACTTCAGTACTGATCTGTTCTGCAGAGAATTGGTTGCCCTGGAATGAAGCTGTTAGCATGGCAGCAGTTTTACTCATGCTTAGCTGCGTGAGTTGCTTGTCATCCAGTTTCTGCATTCTGATGGAACAAAAGTAGTGTCCTAAAAAAGAGAATTTGAACATTAATAGAGACCTTCTCAGTCTTCTATATTACATAACTGCTGAGTGTTCTGAATGCTTACTCTAAGTGTGCTTACCTAGAAGAATACCCTGCTGGCGTCAATAGAAAAATCAATTCCAATGGAAATAATGTCGAACTTAGGAGAATATCCAATACTGCTGCCATATCTCTGCTCTTTGAGATGTGCAAGTGGCACCTATTGCTAGTGTAAGATGAAGCTAAGATTCAAAATGAGCCAAAATGCTCATTTCCTGACAGGGGCACATCAGGAGAGGCAGCAGAAAAGAGTCCACTGGCTGGTTCCATTCTGGAAATGCACATTTTGGCTCATTTTCAGTTGTTTTAAGAAGTGCTTGTGGTGGGTTCTGCTGGTTATGTGGGCAGAAATGGATACCCCCTTGACAGGAGCCAAATTCCATAGGCATTCCAAAGCTGTGCTTTTACATTTGAAGTGCCTTGAAGAAAGAACTTTTCCACATGCAACTTTTTTCACTGTCTGAAATGCTAAGACGCAAGGGTGCTGGCTGATATTGGAAATCAATGCTGCTACCACCTGCTGTGTTATCTTCATTTAACACTACAATTCTAGCCAATCATCTTCATCATTCAGTGTGTCTGACACACTTGTATCTTTATATCCCAGGTTGCTCATTATTACTTTATTACTTATCCACCGGATTATTATTTTTGCTCCCACAGCTCATTACTCAGAATTACATTAAGAGGATAAATAACATAATCTCAAAACATGCACTGAGGACTGAAGGACTGTTTGTGAGATTCTCATTTACTCTTCACATCAAAAATAAAATACAGCCTCCAAAAATGCGTGTAAACATGATTACATGTAGAAATGTTAATATCAAATTTCTGGAAAGAGTCTGAGTTTCAGCATAAAATGTATCTAGTTCAGTTGCTTTTCTAGATATGGAAATGGCCAGTTTTAGTGCTAATGGTTTTAAGTTATGTCAGTGGTAGACAAACAGATTGGACATGTGAATGCATTTGTCAATTTAAGAAACTTTCATGGGTACCTTGACAAAACAGCTGTAACAGAATATATATACTTTTCCCACGAGACTGAGTTGAAGGCAGATGTGGTGTTTAAGTCTCAACACACTAAACCACACCACAAAGCTGCCATTTTCAGGGCTAACAGAATTCTAGCGAATCTTACAAAGAATATTTTTTAAATCTCATGTGGAGAATAAGTGACAGGCAGCACAGTTTGGTGCAGCACAGTTTGGTGTAGCCTCCCAGAAGTGTCCAAACTTGGAGAAGAACAAGAATACTCTCAAGGGCAGAAGAACCAGAGAAGTCTGAAGGTTATTTCTGCACTTCTCCTGCCCTATAAAAGACTTAGATGGCTGATTTCAGTCACAGTAGCCTTTTGCCCAAAGCATGATGAGCACAGGCTGAGCGATCACCAGGATACTACATAGCATGGTGGAGCCACATTTTTCCCTTTCCTGCCTCCCAGAACACCCACGAACATCGGGTTCCAAACATAGCCTTCCAGCCACAGAACTGCTGCTAGTGCGGTTCTTTCTACAACAGCAGCAAGGACAGAGGGAGGGGACTCCGACCTTTCTTATGGGTATCTAGACTCTGCTTAGCAGCTATAGCTTCTCATGCTGAGCTGCTGAGTTTCTCGTTTCATTCCTTCACCCTGAGAGAAAATACATTTTATACCAGCAGAGCAAACTGTCCTCTGCAGATATCCATGTAGCATTTGCCTTCAGTGAAAAAGAATTAAAGCTGGAGGTGTGCAAATCAGCAAAACTCTAGCTTACTGATATTCTTCAAACTATTTGTCAAAATCTTTACCATAATGCAAACATTTGTTGTGCATACTTTCAAAACGTACACAATATCCTCCTGTTGTTTAAAATAAGTTTGTGTGCATTTTTCAAAGTGTGCATTTTGATTGACTGTTGGTCAGATGCAGCAGGGGGGTTTTTAGGTTCTTATGTTTGAGTGATAAGATGGCGAGGACAGAGGTGAGGAGTTCATTCCTGCTCCAGGTTAAGCGGAGGCCTCAGGCAGACCATCCAAGGGAACGGGGTGTTCAGTGAGATCAGTCCCTGGCCTGATCTGTTCCGGCAGCAGAACTGACATGTTTGCTTGTCCACAATGCAAGACAGGTCTGTTGTCAGACAGAGGAGAGGAACTAGGTGGATAGAAGGTCCCCCTCAGAGTATCCGATGACAGAACTACCCCCAAAAGTTTGGAGTTTGACAGGCAGAAGACAGTTAAGAGAGGCAAGAGCCAGTTACATCTGGGTCGGTTACAATACTTGGGCTTAGTAGGAGAGTAGGATCAAAAGAGTATGCTAAAAATAATGCAACCAGTTTGAGGAAGAATAAAAGGGAACGTATGGCTTACTTTTACAATGCATCTATTGGGAAAAGGGAAATGTGGATTTACTGTTCTGGACTTCATATTTCTCTTCATAAAATTCTCAAGACCATGGTTATTCAAAATAAGAGTTGAACACTTACTACAGTTTGGACATTTAATACAGTTTGGACCTTTTTCTTACCTGAAGCTGTATCAAATCCTGGTTCTGCTGTAAAAATTTCAGAGGCTGAGAAATCAAATACATTGTTGCTGAAATGAAGTTGGCAACTCATACTAGACTGAGGTCTCATTTCTTCAATAACTTCGATTTGGGCAGGTGAACATTCTCCTAAAGACAATTGGATAAAGAAGTTGAGATATCATAGGAACAAGAATCTGTCTGAGGATTAGCTTTGGTACAGAAACAAAACCCAAAGCCACAATCATATCAAACTGCAATCTTAAGCATTTAAAAGAAAAGCTGTTGAATAGAGCAGAAAGGCTTGTGCAGATGGCTTTTCTCACCTATGACTTGAAAGCATTTAACATTGAAGGCTTTACAACAATAATTATTGGGGATGAATGAGGTATAAAGTGTTGCTAAGTGAAGGGTCATATTGAGCTACATGTAATTTCACTTCATTTAAACTTTGAATCAAGGCCCTGTAACCCAGTATGTCTGGCATACTATGGAAGTCTCACTAATGTGTTTTCCAGAGGATGTCAAGAAGATAAATTGTGTCATTTATTACTGGATTGAAATGGGGCATTAGTTTCCTTGGAAATTTATTCAATGCATCAGAAACTGCTGAGTGTCCTGCACTGCATTGTTAAAATCTACTTGCTTATTAATCATTAAATAATTGTTGTGGCATAGAAGCTATTATTGATGCCACAATTTGAAACTCTCCTGTTGATCATTTTAAGACAGGCAAGTTCTCAACAATAATAAAGTGATATAAAGCGAAGGGGCTGAGTGGTCAAGAGCCCAGCATATCAAACGGAAAATGTTCTTCTGTGGTGGAAAGAATGGGTGACCATGCTCCTCTCCTCTGAACCTGTGCTTACCTGCAAGCACAGGTAAGCTGGGGCATCTACATACAAGCCTGGACATGTATATTCATTAACTGTATGATCCTCTCATCCCCTTTAATGAAGCAGCATGCAAATTGGGCTTCTACTTAAGTGACTGAGTGTGTCAGAGCACTCCAACTGGTTTTTAGACCTTACCTCTTGCTTTCCAAATGGCTTGCAACATTTAGACTGCAATCCTATGCACACTCAGCTGGAGGAGGGGGATCCCCTCTGAATTCAGTGGGACGTACTCTGAGTAGACATGCATTTCAATCCAATATTGTGTGAACACTTCCTACAACAAGGATTTTGCATGTTCCCCTCAGTAGACCACACTGCAGCAAATTTGGAAAGAGCCTCATGCAGAGGCAAACTGTTCCAGCAGCCATTTCTGATCTGCCGGCAGGGAGCGGGAGTGGATGGTCCTCCTCTGTAGGACTGTGCAGTAAACGATCCTGAGGGGATTGTGGAATGGGTGAAATGCATCCCTGGACTTGGGGTGGAATAAAATGTGGGATGCTGTGCTCTTCACAAAAAGCATGTGGTCCACCAAAGCTTACTTGTCTTTACTGCTCTAATTCAATGAAAGATGTTTATTTGCTAAAATGATGCTTTTCAAAATATCCATATTTAAACTGAATATGCTGTACATAGATGACTTTTGTGTAATATTTCCAGAAAAAATGTTACATAGTGAAACTTTCAGAAACAGAAAGAAGATTAATAAACACACCTTTCATATTTTTGCTTCCATCCCCAATTTTAACTAAAACTTTTGAAGTCAAAGCATCCTGCATACTCATCTTCATTCCACTTCCATCAATTGCCACAATGATTTGAGGTACATTAATTGATACCTTAAAGTAAAAAGAAGAAATCTGTTACTGAGAGTTGCAGTCTTATGCACATTTACTCTGATGCAATTCCCATAAAGCCAAACCAAACTTATTTATTTATTTATTTAAAACATTTTTATGCCACCCCCTTCGCAAAAAGCTTTGGGGTGGCTTACAAAGCAACAAACTTTTATCTATTAATAATTTTTGAAGATACAGGTACAGAAAGATATGTACTTTCAGTGTAAAACTGTAGAGCAATTTAAATTTAAACTGCGTTTCACCCAAAGCAGAGCATTTAACTTAAAGCTGTGTAAAGTTTAGAAGTAAAGTTTGTCGCATAAGGATAGTTCTTTTTAAAAGCTAAGAAAAGCTATATTTGGTGGCAGGAGGTAACTTCCCTATTGCACCTGTGGCTTCGCGACATGCATTGCTTGCACAACAGGGCTTGGGTGCTCTTAAAAATATCTCCAAATGAGCACAAAAATGCTCGTGTCTAGCACGGGGCAGGTCGGCAGAGTTTGCAGAAGGGAAGCTCTGCTGACTTGTTCTGATCCAGAAATGAGTGTTTCCATTCTTTTCTGGGGTCATTTTCAGAAGCATGGAAGCCCTGTTGTGCTTGAGCTGGGTCCCACGAATGCAGTGAACTCAGTAGTAGTGAACTAACTCTATTGGACACTGCTCATGGTTTCTTCTGAAATAATGATGGGTACAATCAGGAACGCAGAAGACTTTTTAAAAGAGGCTTTCCTAAATGCAAAATGACATTTGGTTTGTGTGTCAACAGTCTCTCTAATTCGCGAGAGCCCAGATCCAAACACAGCGCTTGTTGAGTGGGAAGGGAAGCCAGAGTGTAAGAGGCCATGTACCTTTCATGAATTCTGGGCAAGAGCAGGCAGGGTGCCTGAGGGGAACCCAGTGATCTGAGCCCACCAGGTTGACCCGCAGCTCAAGCATGGAAGCTGTATACATGAAAGATAAAAGTGGCTAAAAATCTGTTAAACCCACTACTGTTTCCGCTAAGGTTGGGCAGCACGGTATGCTGCAGCATGTATCTTATGAAAAATGTTGTAGGAACACACAGTTGTGCAGAACAGGGACGAGGGACTGATGGCCCTCCATGGATTGTTGGACTCTGAGATAACCGACGCTGAATGGTTGGTGATGATGCAAGCTGGGATCTGTAGGGCCAAAGGCTTTACACGCTGGTCTAGAATTATTTAAAGAGATGGAGACAGGCTATTTTAAAGTGTTCTCACATCAAATCTTAAGTTACTTTTTGACCTTGGAGAACATTGCAAAGAGGTCTGGGGGCACTGAAGAGGAAGCTGATGAAAAGGGTATGTATGGACAGTTCCTTCTTGTTCACAGCTAGATTCATTCAGAATATCAGCAGCACAACTAGAACTCAAAAGGGTCATACCTCCTGATACGTCTTAAATAGTCCAGGAATCTCATAATATATTGTAACAGTTCCAGAATTCCTTGCTACAGCTACTCCTGTCTTTGAATCAATCTGAAGAACACTGTTTAAAGAAGAACTCCATGTTCCTGTCATACCTATGAAAAAAGAGATTTGTGGGAAAAAATAGTTTGTGATTATCAACCTCAATACATTTTTCCATCTTTATGCAAGGAATACATATATTGCATAAGCTGAAAAATTAATTTTAAGTCATATTTATAAGCTACGCCTTTTACAAATCAGACAAATATGCAGCAATTTTTTTTACAATCACTTTTTTACATACAGTTTTTACATACAATCACTCTAAAAAACTTTGTAAACAGAGGCAGATATCCTTCTAACAATGCACAAGGAAGTAGCAATATCCAAGAAGGACTGAAAGTTCCAATCCTGTTCACTTGCTTACTGTTTTATTGCTGTAATGTGTAAAAGAGATCAGTTTACCCTAAGCTTCCCTGCTAGGTGTTCTAACACCTCATAGAAAGAGTAATAATTGACTAAAAGCATCCACAGCAAAGCAGCTTCAAACTCCATTTTAAAGCCACTGCCGCTACTCAGACAGGAAGCAGGCAGATGGACTGGCTCCTGCCCCAAACAATGCGAAGAGCCCCTTCTGAGGCAGCTTCAGGCTGCCCTGCTCATGAGAGCTGTGACCATGCACACTGCTCTATACTGGGCAACACACTTTGCTCCCCCCAAAAACTTCTGTGCGCACGAAGAAAAATGCACCTCCTGTGTGGTGAGCTGCTGTACACAAATGACTTACTTTCTCATGCTAGTGAGCCTGCTAAACTGAGGAGCCGTTCATCAACTGAAGCACCCTCAGTCCAATTCTGCCACTGATTTGAGAAGGGGCATTCAGGATGGACCAACCAGAGCGGAGCAAGAGGGCCACATGAAGCAGAACTGGTGTGAGAGGTAGGCATATGCCCAGGCTTTCCACCCCTTCTGGCAAGAGCCCCTGGAGTGGCTCCTTTCACAGAATCACAGAATAGCAGAGTTGGAAGGGCCCATGAAGGCCATCAAGTCCAAGCTGTTGCAGAACACCGAGTCACCCCACCCCACTCAGATCCTTTGGTTCAATGCAATCTGGCTGTCCACTGGCTTCTTCCTTCAGCCAGACAATGGGAGTGGTGGGAGGCCAAGCAGTAGACGCCGCGGTCTACTTGCCGCTGACTGTCAGGCAGGCAAACAGCAGCAGTGATGGCTTGGGAAGCAGTGGGCAACAGACAGCTAGCCATGCGAATGTGCCTCATGTACCGCACATGCATGCCCTCTCTTAGTTCTGGCACTGTTCTGTATGTCTCAGGAGGCTCCCGCATCATCCGTACACTGGCTGAGGTTGGACTACTGCTAACCAGGCCTAGGAACAGCTGCATGGTGTGCCTGCTAGGCCAGCCACCTGCAGCAACATGCCCACACCATCAGCTGCACCACACAAGCCTTAACCATCCCCTCAGGCCTGGGATATCAACTCTATAAAAATCTATTGAAATTCATATAAAACACGGATGGCTTTCTGTCAAGATTCCTTCAAATCACACAATCTGCCTCATGACCTACTTAAAGTCAAAAAGTGGTCACTCCTCTTTTGCATACATGTGGCAAAATGTAACAATATAAAATACCATTGTTTTAAAGATCAACAGAAATGACAGCAAGTCAGAGCAAGTGACACACTATTTTAATATAATTAAATGCAGAGGAGTGCATTACGTCTGTTCATCCCATTAGCAAGAATAAGGACTGACATTTGATCGTGAACAACATAATGAATAATGTATCTGGTTGTTTTAAAGATGTGCTGCACAAACAAGTGTACATGGTTTCCATGGAAATTTAGCATTGTTGGCAACTCCTTTATGTCTCATTAATGTCAATTATTCTTAAACGATTCCTTACCTTCTTGGTTCACCAGTGATGAAGTTAAGCAAATGACATCACCTACAGTAATTGCTCCTAGCTCAGGGTAGATGGCATGTTGCACTGGAAGTGGCACATAATCTGCAATATTGCTGTGCTCTAGATCCCAAACCTTGAGCAAACTGAGGCCTACATTCATTGTTCGTATTGTTAATGTGTTGTTGGACACTCCTTTCGCAATCTGTACAAAATCATCTCTGAAGACAGAAATAATAAACGTTCGTGGTAACAAAGCAGATAGAACATGTTATTACATCTCTGGAAGTCACCGGTTCAGGAATGTCAAAAGAAAGCAGGTGAAGATGCCCATATCTTCATGCTACAGACATGTTAGCCACTAGAGATTGCGAATAGGCAAATCTTTTGGACAGTTTTGTAACAGTTCCTCAGGCAGAACTTCTAATAAAACATTGCTTCCAAGTAAATATACATAGGATCTGATTTGAGTGACTTATAAATAGATGTAACCAGTCAACCATGGCCATTTATAAATGACTAGTATCTAAACCTATGCATATTTACTTATTGATTAGGTAGAAACTAATGGAATTTATTCTAAGCCCACATGTTTAAGAATATCATGGCATTCAAATGTGGGATACAAATGGTTTCCAGGAATTGACCTGATCTGAGTAGATTACATTGTTTTAGAACTTTTAAAGCAGAGAAGTTAAGTAATATTTTCCTGCTTTCTATTATTTATTGATTTATATATTATATCTCTACCCTGCCTTTTTTCTTTCCAAGGAATTCATGGTGGCTTACAAAATTCTCCTCCACTCAATCCTCACAACAACTCTGTGAGACAATCTGAGCTGAGAGTCTGTGACTGGCTCAAAGTCACCCAGTTGGCTCCATGGCCAAGTGGGGACTAGAATCTGGATCACTGGATTGCCAATCCTGCCCCTTAACCACTACACTATGCTGGCTCTCATGCACTATGCATAATTCAGGCATTGCCAGCCAGGCCTAGGAGTGATTGCATGAGAAAACTGTACTGCACAATTTTTTCAGGCCAGCAATCTGCAGGTCCACTCCAATATCACCAGAACACCATCCTTAAACAAACGTTTCTTAATCAGGTACTTGGCTGTATATAAACAGCTGCCCCATTGGAGACATCAGTTAATATCAACAGTGCTTTACCTGACACAGACACTAATTTGTAATTCCTGTAAAACTGCTCCCCTAGAATTGACAATTACCTGTTGGTTGCAAAGCCAAGCATGGAATTTTGTGAATGAAAAGTATCTCCAAAGTTGTCATGGAAGTGGATGGTCAAGGTGAAGGTCATGCCCAATGGTAATGTCATCAATACCTCATGGTTGTGTTTGTGGAAAATTGGTAGCATGGATATTCTCAGGTAGGAAATAGGAGCCACCTATGTGATACGATCAGCAGAAAAACTGAGATGACGTATTTTCAAAGGGTATGCCCAAGAAGTCAATCTTTTATCCTGACACCTTATTTCATTATTAATAAAAATGTTTATGATCTTTGCCCTGCACTAATAAACACATTCAGAATTGAGAACATTTTGAACATCGCATATCTACATATTAGGCAAGTCTATGTGAAATATAGGCTGGATCAGGACCAGCCCAAGATTGTTTTTAAATTGAGGCACAGCAGCAAAATGTATGTTCTATTAAATGTTTATAAAATCAGATACGTTGTAATTATTTGTGAGTGTTTTTATAAACCTATTTATTAGATTTTTATCCTGCCCCATAGTCCGATATGGCTGTCTGGGTGGGTTAAAAATACAACATGTATTGTATTTTTATTAGAATGGGGTCGAAACCAACAATGCATTGAAAAGATTTCTATTTCACTGTTCCACAGAACTTCTAGGTCAGTTTATTATTAAACTGAAGCTGCCAGGACAATTCAAAACATTTAATTCACCCATCCAGATTTCAACCAGGCCCAACCCTGCTTAGCTTCCAAGATTAGGCAGAATCAGGCACTTCAGAAGCTGTGTGGATTTTTATAAAAACAAGATAAAACAGAAATGGCACCCAAAAGGTTACAAGCTTCTCTGTAGAGTGACCTACACCTACATTGTGCCATCTCTGAAAGGTTCTCTCTGATTACCAGATGGCAGACATGGGAGGCCCCTGACGGTGATCTCAAGTCACAAGATTGGTACGTGCAAAAATGTGCCTTCAGTTTTTGACATTTAAACTAACTAGGCCTTTGACAGAAAGCACCAGCTGAAAGTAAGTGAACCTGTCGAAGTCCACAGTAAAGTTGATTCAATACTGGAAAGAATGTTTCTACAGACTTATACCAGTCAATAGCCCCCTTCCCTGTACACTGGATTACAATAATCCATCTTGGAAATTACCAAGCATGGTCAACTGGACCGGGAAAGCCAGACCATATCGCTCCAGAAGAGACTGTCACCGTCAGGCCAGCTTAAGATAGTGGCACCTGCTGCCACTGAGGCTACCTGGGCTTGCAGTGACAACACCAGATGCAACTGCATCTCATTCTTCTGGTGATAAATTCAGTCCTTCAAGGGTTGGGTGACTGTATCTAGAACAGGTTGGGTACCAGCTCCCTGAATGAACAAACCAGCTATCTGCAGAAAGTCCATCTTGTCTCATCAAGACTGAGCTTCATCTGCTTCATCTTCATACAACTTGTGGCACACCTACTTGAATGAAGTCTAGAGCAAGCTCAGAAGGTCCCTGCAGTGCTGCTTCACTGACATTGTAAACACAGGTCGGACATCAAGCCCTCGGGTTGCTACAATTTATGGCTGGAAGGCTGCATTATGTTTGGTGAGTCACAAATTGTATGGGCTTGTCCCATGCTTCATCCATTTAGGGATGCTTGCTCCAGATACAGTTTAGTTTCCTTAGCTGCTACCTCTAAGCCGCCTAAATGGAAGTGTCTATTACATCAATGAGTTTGCAAACAGTTATGAGATTTTTCATTTATTAACAAAGCAAACTTTTTAAATGGAGAAACATTTTTTTAGTACTGCTTTGAAAAATAAATGATGGAAACCTTTAAAAAAAACCCCATTCCCACACTTCCGTAAGAGCCTTATGCTCCACGCCTGCTATTAACAGGCTCCTTTCTCTTTTTCTTTCCTGTTAGCCTTTGATCAAGTTTTATATTTTGTTGCAAAATGTGCATGTACTCTAAAAGGAATGGATGTGGCTTGGCCTGCAGCAAACAGCCAAACAGTAAAAAGTGTCCCCCAAAATTGGTTTATATAGAGGTCTTTTGTATTAGTCAATATTACAGTACCAGTACATCTCTCTTTGGACTTGCACAGCTAGTAAAACTGTTTTCAGGTTGGTTTTATGTTTAATTCTCCTGAGTGATAAATCTAATATTCCTGTGTGTTATTTTTAAAAATATCCAGACTTTGGACCATTTTCAACAGCAGTAGAGCGGAACTACAAAACATATTTAGTTCTCACTCTGTATTACTTCTAAATTTTACTCGGTTATTGTTTTCCAAACTTTATATCTTGGAGAAAAGGGAATATTTTATTCTTTGTTCCAAAATAGACATGCAAGAATAATAATTTCCACCCAGTGCAACTGGAATATAAGATCTTTACCAACTGGCAAAGGACATCTGAGCCTTAATGAGCAGGGTGCCCTGCAACACCGTTAATTCCTGACACATTAATCAGGAATTACAGTTCTCTAAACTTCTCACTATCTAGTGTTCTAGATACTGGGTTGTTTCCCTTTCTATCCACCCGAGGCAGATTCAACCCACCTGGGTTGTTTCCCTTTCTAGCCACCTGAGGCAGATTCAACCCACCTGGGTTTTTCCCTTTCTATCCACCTGAGGAATTAGAGTATATCAGAACTAGGCTACAGGGGGTGTCAAAGGACAACCAGGAACCAACAACCAGGAGGCGATACTTGAGCCAGAGAGTCTGAACCAAAGCAACATGTGAATGCAGATCAGAAGATGAGACTGAACAGGAAAGGTCCTAGTCCAAATAGGAATCCTGCTGTACCTCCTGTCATCATGTCCAGGAAGCCACAGTAGGAAGTGAGCCTGAAAGAAGCCCAGGGTCTGCCTTACTGCCCAGGCACATGTACCAACCTGCAGTGTAGTGGTTTGGCACACAGAGCAGATCCTCCCTCTCTTCCAATTGACAGGAATGGAAGACATTTATGCAACCTTGACGGCTATGCACGCATCAGGAGGAGCAGGAAACACCTTCTTTAGTTTTACCATGATTGCTGAGATTAAAGCACTGGGAACATGGTGTGGCATGCACATGGACTAACAGGGGCAAGCAAGTATTAGTGAATCCAATGGAACCGGCACATCAAATCCTCTTTGTTCCTTTACAGACCACAAACTCCTGCAAAAATGTATATTCACATGACTCCAGTCCTCCGTCAGCTTCACTGGCTTCCCATTGAAGCCCGGGCCCAATTCAAGGTGTTGATTATGACCTATAAAGCCCTAAACGGCTTGGGTCCTGGCTACCTGAACAAGCGCTTACGTCCGTATATGCCCGACCGCCCTTTGAGATCTGCGGGAGAGTCCCTTCTCTGGGAACCCTCCATGAAAGAAATTAGGAGAGTAAGTACCCGGAGGAGGGCTTTCTCTGCGGTGGCGCCCAACCTATGGAATTCACTCCCCAAAGAGGTCCGCCTGGCACCGTCGTTACTGGTTTTTCGGCGCCAGGTAAAGACCTTTTTATTTAAACATCATTTCAATTGTTAAAACATATGATCTGGCCAGGGCAACTTCTTCTTCCTTCTCTTTCTCCTCCTATATTTTTATTTTATACTGATAATTTTAATTTTATATTGGTAAATCAATGTATTTTTTGTATTTTTATATTTAATGGTAATTTACTATGTACTATTGTATTTCAATGTATTTTATCATGTTGTAAGCCGCCCCGAGGTTTCGGCAAGGGGCAGCATAGAAATGTAATAATAATAATAATAATAATAATAATAATAATAATAATAATAATAATAAATATATATTCGTGGTTCCACAGATGCCAAGTTACATCATGGACAGCCAGCACAAAATAAAGCATACCAAAAGTTCATTTTCACAAAGGTTCTTGTGAGCCTTGGGGCTTGCAGCTTGAAAGCCTGCCTCCCTCCTCTGACATCCAAGCCTGTTTAGGAAATTAGATCTGTTGTTCCTGGACTGCGGGTTTTTACCAGTCATCTCACACCTTCACTGAGGGCTGAAATTGTCAGTTTCCACAGGACTGTGGCAGGAAAGTGCTGTGATTTTTTCCCCTAGTAGTTCAGTCTGAAGATGAGCAAGTATTTCTGTTAAGTATCCTTTCACCTGCACTCTGCTCCTTCCTACCTGGTAAGCACAGGGTTTTTCCACCCTTTTATCTGTGTCCATTTTCCTGCCACCGGTGGCTCTTATCCATCTTACCAACACATTAGCAGTTCTAGGAATTAAGCTAGGGACTGAAAAAACTCTCAGCCTGTCCCCTCCCTGTTTGCCTGCTGTCCTTTTCTTCCACATTTCCCTCCTAACTCCAACACCCAGGTATCTCTTCCTCCTTCAGCCACCGTTTTCTCTTTCTTGTTTTTGCTCTGTCTACGCCGGTTGTCCAAATTCTGCCTCCTTGAAATAGCATCTCTTTTGCAACCCCAATCCTCAGGATTCTGGCCACCAGGGTAATGTTTCCCTGCTACTTCCGGACGTGCTGCACAATGGCAGCAACAGGAGGAGGCCAGGCAAGAAGCTGCTGCAAAGTAGCAACAACTGCTTGCTTCTTCTCCCCATTTGCTTTTGACCCCAGTGTGCCTGTTCGAGCTTTGCACTTCCTCAACTGAGAGTGAAGTGGCATTAGGAATGAAGTATCTGTGATGGGGTCTCTTAGGGCAGACTGGCTTGGGAGTCATCACCATGATCCTATGCAGTCCCACATCTTTTTTATCTGAAGAGAGATCACTTTTGGAGATGACTTTGCTGCTGTATAGTACACAAGCCCTCTGTTCCCAACACATTTTAATATCTCCAAAATAACTTTATTTGCTTCATTTATATACAAATTTAGACTCATAAAGGCAATGGTCCCATCTTAAGGATACTTTCTGGTTCATTTTCAGATGTTAAGGGATGCCCCTCTGTGTGGTAAATTCAGAGGCTCACCCGGATCTAATAATGATCACCAGAAATAGGCATCTTTCAAAGAGAAAGGCTTTAATGAGCAGGAGAATATTACCTATTAGAGCTTATCAAGGTGTGGCTGAACTAATTCCACTAATCCTTGCCATGTTTCATTTTATATACCCATATTCTCCACCATCTATATTAAAATATTATATTTTGGTGTAGGTTCAAACATCAATATTTATTTATTTGTTTGATTGATTTCTAGCCAGACTTTGTTTAAAGCACTCAAGGAAGCTTACATCCTTCTCCTACTGCTGCTGTCAATATGATCCCAACAATAACTCTGTGAGGTAGGTTGGGCTGAGAGTGTGTGACTGGCCCAGTCAGCCAAGTGGCTCCGTGGCTGAGCAGGGATTAGAACCCAGATTGCCTGAGTCCCAGTCCCAGGCTCTGAACCACCACACCACTGGCTCTCATAGTGCCATGTAGTTAATTTTGGCCACCACTACTATGTTGAATCTTTTCTCAAATGCACGGCATCACATTAAAAAATAGTGCTTTACCATTCTGTTAAAACAGAATTAAAGCCTGCTCTTCACTTGAAACTTTCCCAAACTGACGCATCAATTACCTTCTGTAGTGGGAGTAATGGACATTGCAATTTTAAACAAAGCACACCGCATTCACTCAAGTAGCACTCTCATCTTCATTGAAAGGAATGGCAAGATACTACCTTGACGGCGACTACAAGGGTCTGGTTGATTCCGAATGGCTCTTGTGAAATTACTTCAATTGTTGACATTCCAATCAGGGATCCAGAATTTAGAAGGCCATTCTCATCAATCTGGACAACAGGGACTCTCTCATGACCATCCAGTACCCGGTAACTCAGAGCAGCAACTCTGTCCCTTGGTAAAACAAGTAAATACATATAAATAAAACCAGCAAAGGACACTTAAAATGCGAAGATCAACAGTTACAGCATAATTTTCTCTAAACTGTGTTGCCATTTGTTGGCACATCTTTGCTGTTACACATCCCAAAAGCATTTCTGCCTAAGACTCAAAAGCTCAGATGTTCAGGGAAGTCTCCTTGTAAGACCTCTTATCTGTGCTTATGCATACATTACAAACTACTTGCTGCTCTGCCTGTCAGTGTTCACTGGTGTAAACTTGATTCACAATACAAATGGACAAAACTAGAGGATGCTCCTTCAGGAGTATTTTGTATAATGAACCTTCAAAGGGAGATTAGTCTGCCAGGTTCAGTCTTAGAGAGTGATGGGCATGACTAGAGAGAGCATAGTAGTTTTCGGGAAATTATTTGTACATAATACTGATTTAAAAAAAAAAAAGTCTCTCAATGCCATTGCTATATAGGGCATGACTTGTATGTAACCTACAAGGCATATAACATGACTAGCACTTTCCTTCAGCCAGAAATATACATTTCCATACAAATCAGCTACTCATCAGTATGTATAACCCTACACAAAAGGGTGATATTAATTGTGATTTTTAAATTTTGTTTTTTGTTCTTTGTTCAATGCACATTGTTTTAATATAGCACTATGGTCCAAACTAAAGGACTGTGGGCCAACATCTAGAAGACCTTCCTCACCAACTAAAGTTTTATCTTGTCAGCGTAACAGTGCTGAATCAGGAAAGCAAAGACATCTTGGGGGGTTTAATTTATTTCTGAAGCTAAACTGCAGTGCCCACATTTTGATGCAGAATTTATGTCTTGGCCTGTTCCAGACAAATCACCATTGTTTCTGAGTTAATTTGTGCATTCCCACTATGAGGGAAGAAGGAAAGGAATTTACTTGCTCGCCCACAAGGCTTACTCATACATTGGCTTGTTGAGCTGAGGTGTGATCTTCCCAAAGCAGCCTGCTTCACTGCCCCCACTTCTACTCTACCTTTCATTTGGAACACCTTGCTACACAATCACAATGTGAAGATCACCTACCTGTTGGTTTGAACTTTAAAAAAAGAGTTTGGTGACATTAAGATCTGTCCTACTTCTACACCCATAATAACTAGTTTCTCAAATACCTAGAAATGGAAACAATTTTGATTAGATTTTTATAAAAGTTAAGAATAACTTACATAGACTATTTCATCTTCAAACAACTAGAAGGGAATTATTAACAAAAGAATGTGACACATGAAAGGAAAATACTTATTTTAACACAGAAAGATTCCTTATCTTTAATGCAGTGTTCAGAAGGGCATCGAAAGGACCGAAGCACTGCTTAACTTTAGAAAGACAAGTGAGTCCTTTAATGTTGGTTGACCTATTTATATGCTGGATACAAACACAAGACTTTGTAGGGAAAAAAATCCAGCAAAGATAATTGTTAATAGAAAAACAGCATTTGAGAGTAATCCTTTAGTTTCCTCCCTTAACTAATAGCCCTATTGTGGTAAGATTGCATAAGACTTCTTTGCAAAAGCTTTAGATCAATTTAATGTTTAGTGTGAGAAGTTAGGGTCCTATCTTATGGGCTGACCCCATTGTGTTCCAGGGGTGGTGGAGCACAGATGGGAAGAAACTCCATGGTCCCAGCAGGGCTGGGTAGCAGTGACTCCAGTCTTCTTACTCCTGAGATGCTACACTGGGAACCACTCTTACGGGGCTTCCAAAGAGGCTGCCTGTGTGGTGGATTGTAAATGTATTTATTTTCAAAAATGTATACACTACTTTACTTATATAAACAAACCCCCTAAATATTGATTAAAATCTCAATACAATGAATCAATCTAATAATAAAATATCTGGTTCAAAGTAGGCAGGATATCTGGCAGGGCAAGCAGTGAGAAAAATGCCTGGGCAAACACATATGGCTTTAAGTTGTCAACGGAAACACTTCAGAGCAGGCGCCCACCTGAGCTCAGTGGAGAGAATACCATATAATAATAAATAATTATTCATCGCATTTGTTCCAAATACAATACTGATGCCAAAATAAATGGGAGAAATAATATAAGGCTGCTCAGAGAAGCAGGGTGCTCTGATACACCCAAGGATCAACAGAAACGTTCTTCTAGTTATGCACAGTGAAGTATGAAGATGGGGGTCTGTGTGTTGGTTTCAGTACACACCCTATTTAGTTCAAGAGTATAATGCTGTGCTGGGAGTTAATATTCCTTCATCTGTTCTGGCCTAGGATTCCACATCCAACCTTTGTGTGCACGTGTGATTTTAAAATATTTAAAAAGCATCCATCGACTTCACCTGAGTCATTTTTTCTTCTTTGTACCCTATCATAGGTATAGGAGCAGGTTAATTGAAGGAATAAATGGGGAGGAAAAAGGTTTAAGCCCTTCCCCTCCAGGTGTCACAACCCTGAACAGGGCCCATGCAAGCTTACACTGTGGTATGGCAACCTGTCACAGGCTTACACAAGATTTACACTGGACCTAGTTCCCAAACAGAATGTGAATAGTAGACACTTTGGGGGATGGCTGGGCGGAATAGTGAGCTGGCAAAACAGGATCTTATCCTCACACAAGTAGGACTGCAGAGAGACAAATCTAACTCAGATGCTGAGAAAATGAGCCAAATGCTACTGATGCAGTAGCGACATGTTGTACAAGTGAGGTACAGGTACACTGCGTATTATTTATGCTCTTTGCCGACCATATAAAAACATGGGATGAGAGTCAGTTTAAGCCCTTGGTGGACAGAGCAGCTCCTTCCATCCATGGGAGGCTTCTGATTCAGGGGTGGAACAATGCTCCCGGAGGTGGGGCTGTGAGATCTCTTTTATTTCCCCTCCCCTGCAGTTCCCCAGCCCCTCCTGGAACAGAACAGAAGAAGCAGTGCTCAACGCTGAAGACGGAGGTGGAAATCAGTAGCGATTGCCATCTTCTGCTTCCACTATTGTGAACCTGGAGACAGGGACTTCACTTGGGAGCTGTTTCCGCAGGCAGAATAAAATCTGGATCCAGCTCACTGATTCTGCTGGCATAAGTGCCACGAACACAGTACACTAAGGATATCGTTCAAAGTAGTGCTGAGTTATGACACCTTAGTGCCATTATGCACTACAAAAAGTGCTTTAACTACATGCTAGCATCAGGGGGAGCTAAAAATGCCATCTTAAAACTGGCTGTCAATACCTTAATGTAGTCACCTGTAATTTTAAAAGAGCAGTAGGATGGCACATAAATCTAAAGCTTTTCTGAAACCACACGCCTCTGTCAGGCTGAATGCAAATAGCCATAATTTAAGTATCTTGGACGGCAAATCTTAGCAATTTTTTTGCTGTAATTTTTTAAAGTGATTGTTAAGGTCTTGTCTGTGCAACTTGTTTTTGAGTCATAAAAGCATTAAGCTTTTCTGAATTTAAGGTGCAACCCAGTCATGTTTTTCATCCCACACATTTTTGTCTTCTATTGTTGCTATGACTGGATTCTAGATTTCTTGGTTGCCACAGTGTATAATAATTTTTAAAGCATATGGTAAAAGCAGGATTCAGCTGTAGCTACAAGCCCATAAGATTCAACTGTAGCTCGGAGAGAGAGCACTGAAAGCAGACATCCAGGCTGCCTGGATGAATCAGTGCGGTAGGATCCGCTTATATTTTTATTTTTCTATACTTGTGTACTTCTCACTGTGACAATAACTAGACCAGAATTTACATATAAGTAAAACTGAAGTCTGCAAATGTCACTTGAGGCTTTCCTGCATATGCATTGATGAGGATGGTGACCTGTTTGTTTGTTTTTTCCTTCCTGAAATTGCAAATTCAATCCTTCCAGGAGGAAAAATGTAATCCATTTGAACAATGCAACTGTCCATAATTCAAAACTAACCAAGATGGCTGGTCTTTAAAACGATGAAACCAACACAGACTGCATTTGCCTATGTAGACTACAGACTGCTAAATTTAATTATTTAACTTTAGATAAATGTCATTTATCTCACTGCAAACTAAAATGGACTTTTTCAAACTAATAGCCAGCGAAAACAATTGTGCTAAAGGTGTGGTTCCAGAGTTACTGAAGGGTATAGCTGGACAATTTGAGCAACCACAGAGAGCCCCAGAATTAGTGCTCAATGCTAGTCTAAGAAACAGCGGCAAAGTTATTGTGAATTCTGATTTCTCCTTTATTTTTTTCTCTTATCTGTACTCTTTTTCTTTTAAGAAAACAATTAAAAAGTATTTTTAAAAAGGGAAAGTTATCCTAAACTTAAAGCAAATGGAGGAAAATGCAAAACCCTGCTGCAAGTGGGATCCTTCTTGATTAGGATCCATTTGTCTGCATGGCCAGCCCTTATTAGCAGAAGGCCTCGCCTCTCAGGATTGTAACTCTGCAACTGGTAAGAGGGGAGGGGAGGGGAGGGGAACGTTGCAGCACTGGTCTCATGGGATGATGCATGCCATTCCGGACTGCATTTATAGTACACCGAGGAATACCAAAATCTTGTAATAATACAACTGGATCCTGAAACCTTCAGGTTATGTCAATTAAATTGTTTTGCTGTACATTCCTTTGCCTCAAATCTTTCTATGAGTTCGGTGGACAGAATTAGAGTCGCACGGGACACATCTTGACTATCAGCCATTCACCTGGTTGCAGAGGATTCATCAGATTATTTCTGTTAAAACATATCTTCACATGAATTGTGTAAATAAACAAAAAGCCTCAGCTTCTCATGATGAAAATATATGGGAAAATATTAGGCAATAAAAATATGATAAAATAGCCATTTTCCCCCTGTGGAATTGTGAAACACATGCAGCTCTAGTGGTATTACCCTCAAAGATCATTCTTTTTCACTAACAGTCTATGAAGACTGCCCGTATAATACCTGTATTTGGATTTCATCGGACAATTCTCTTGCCATGTGATAAAACTGTCCAGCTGATGGGTCAAGGGCTTTCACAACAACCTTCAAACCTGCTCTTCCTTTGCCTTTACCATAAACATCCATAGCAAAGTTATTTTGAGCAGAAAGCTGAAGAGAAGCCTGAAAGACAAAATAGTAGGCAATACAGAAATTCCATGATATCCTCCCTCTCAAACTC
Source organism: Varanus komodoensis (assembly GCF_004798865.1). NCBI lineage: Eukaryota > Metazoa > Chordata > Lepidosauria > Squamata > Varanidae > Varanus > Varanus komodoensis. The sequence continues at coordinate 11,871,449 of NW_025336346.1, forward strand.
TTTAGGCCCCAGAACTTCTCAGCTTTGAGCACAGAAGTAATCTTGCAATTCAGACATAGCCACATAACTGATAGAATCACAGCACTGGAAGGTACCTCGTGGTCCATCTAGTCCAACACGCTGCCAGTGCAGGGCCAAACTACACTGGATCCTAGAATAGTTGCAACTTTCTTCTCTCCATTGAAAGTTCATAATTGTCTAATTTCAGTCAGTTCCAAACAGGTCTAGCAAATCCCAGGCTACCAATGCCTGGCCTGCCCGAAGTGCCCTAGACACCAAAGACAACTGATACTCTCAGTCTATGCTGGCCCCTGAAGGCTCCTGTCCACATTATGTTCTGAAACATGTGGGACTGACCGTTGCTTCCATCACTTGCAAATGTTTCAGCTGAGGGTACAAGCAGCAGGATAGGCTCAACCAATGCTGCCTTTTGACCTGCAAATCTCACAACAGCACATGACTGCATGTGTTCACAGTGTCAAGAATTCTCAGCTTAGAGTACAAGGGGCTTCCTGTGTTTTACACTCAATAGCCTTCTGGAAGGGGTGATGCTGCAGTCAAAAGCCAAAACAGTGCCCCAGCCAACCAGTACAGATACCTCTAGATACTCTTTCTGCACAAATTTCATGCCGATCTTGGGACAAGATTCCTCTGAGGTTTTCCCTTCTCTCTGAAAGATGCCTAGTGACACTTTGATACTCCAGTGGACTAATGCACATTTTGCATGGAAGAGCCTCTTATGAAGGTAATGGAAGGTGTGCAAGAGATGCATTGAAGGCAACAGGTATTGTCAATTTGAGCAGGCAAAAGAAGGAGAGAATACAGTTGCAACTGAAGGAGGAGGCTTGTAAAATAAAAAAGATCAATTCTTCTGCAAGCACAAGGAAATAGCACCCAATAGTCTTTGGGAGAAAAAAATTGAAGGAAGAAGAAACAACCTTCAGACACAACTGGCTCTGGAGCAATAAACATGGACTTAATAAATGTAGATGGCATCTAGTAAGTGACCAGAAAGCCATAGATCAAATTAAATACACATGTAGGCTAAGAGCTAGTGTTTTCTTCTAACTTCACTCTGCTGAATTTCACTTTTCCAGAAAGTATATAAGATAATTCTCAATATTAAAATAATACATTTACCTCACTGAATCTTGATTTGACACCCAGGATATCCCTCTTGGTGACAGACCAATGAAATGTTAATCCTGGCACTGCATTGCCAAATGAAAAAGGTGTCTGATTGCTGGTAATGCCCATGACATACACTGGCATCTGGGAGAAAAACACACATTTCATTTTTTAAAAAAAGAAATAACAATAAAGGTTCAGTACATGCGTTTTTAAACATATAGTAAAAACAATGAAGCAGTTAAAATATGCTAGTAATAGGATACTGTATTAAATCACCAATTTCAAGTCACAATCAAAGTCTTATTTTATTTTGCCATAAGTAAGCAAATGAAAGGAAAAAAAAGCATGAAATCCAGAAGAACATCCATTTGATTCACCTGAGTGCCAGTTTTCATTCGTGTAATGGGTACATGGATTCGAACTGCCTCAAGTTGAATTACTTCAACTTCCACTTTATCCTAAAAGAAAAGGCAGAAAGTCTGGGGTCAATTCAATTAAATGTGCTGTAGAGGTAAATTTTCATTTCACTTCAGTATCTTTTGAATTACGCCATACAGGAGAAATGCAGAAACTTCCTTAATGCCTTTTAGGATACCAAGATCACTTTCTTCATGTTCTAGGCTACTTCATCATTAATGCTCAGGGCAAAGAACAATTAACACTTAATCCAATAAAATGGGACTCTGAAATGATGTACATTAAAAGTTCATGCCAATTAAGAGGTTAGCTCAAATTAGTCTGAGAAAATCTAAAGTTCTGGCAGGTTTTTGGACAGATAATGATTAGCGCTTAATCATCCAGAACAAGTTAGCTCAATTAAAGTCTTTCAGTGGTCTTGAGAATATGAAGTACGGCTGAATCCAGAGAAATGTCCAGAAAATCTGCAAGAGATTTAAACACAGTCAAATGTGTTTAATCCAATCTGCAGAATCTGCAGCAGACTGGCTATTCTGAGCTGCAGAATAGTTCATGCCAATTAAGAGGTTAGCTCAAATTAGTCTGAGAAAATCTAAAGTTCTGGCAGGTTTTTGGACAGATAATGATTAGCACTTAATCATCCAGAACAAGTTAGCTCAATTAAAGTCTTTCAGTGGTCTTGAGAATATGAAGTACGGCTGAATCCAGAGAAATGTCCAGAAAATCTGCAAGAGATTTAAACACAGTCAAATGTATGAATCCAATCTGCAGAATCTGCAGCAGACTGGCTATTCTGAGCTGCATAGACCATTTTCTTTTATTTTAGTTTGGGAGGCAGAGAATTAGCACAGGTGTACATTCATAAACTGAACTGAAATCTCATACAAATAAAGTTAAAAATAAATTCTGATTTTGTCAACGAGTATGAGGCAACCCCCATCCAACAGTATGTAAACGCAGGTGGAATGGATTTAACAAAAAGTGCAATTCTGAGCATTGCAAGAGAATAATTAAGAAATACTTTCAGGATACTTTGGCTCTTTGAACTTTGTATACTGGCAAAATATTCAGTGGGGTTTTTCTGCCTAGGCTCTGATCAGACAGAGCACGTTGGTAAAAAGGGAAGAGGCAGTTCTCTTAACAAAAAGGCATCTTGCCTTGTTCTGAGTAATACCACTGAAGCCAAATGTTAAAACATCTGAGATGTGTTGAGGTGACCTTGCTAGGCAATTGCTTTTATGTGCTGGCACAGAGTGTTGGTGGGCAAATTGAGTAAAACATGCTGGTTGCAGAACTTTTCATGGATATGCTTTTAAAATGATATGACAGACATTCCAGTTTATAGATCCAATAAACTGAAAATTGGGACATTTCTGTTTAAAAATATATCACCAGAACTGAGGCATGCAACAAAATGCTCCCCCTCAGGAGCCTTCTAGTTCAGGGGTCCTTGAACAGAAGGCTTTATAGTCCTATTCAGGCCTGGAAGGAAAGGGAGAAGTGTCATATAGAGAAAGGGAAAGACCAGTCAGAAGCCCTTTCCTAAAGATAGAATGACATGAATGTTTATGGGGAGAAAGTGGGAACAAGCAGCCAAATATGACTTTCCTCTTTCCCTGAAACATTCCTGTATCTTCTAGGATATGTACTCCATGTTCTTAGAGGTTTGAGCAGGCCTATTCCATCTTCCACCCATTCCTTCTTTCCTCTCACAGAACTTCCGCTCAACTGTCACATCAACATTCACACATCTTACAGGTTTTTGTAAAATCATTTTGGGTTTTAACATTGTATTTGTTTTTAATTTACAATGGTATATATTTCTAGGGAGTCCCCTGAACATGGAGAAGCTACTGCTTTATTTTTGCATAACGCTGTTTTGCATTCAGACTGGCAGGCGTTCCACAACCCAGATCCACGACTGGCTGCTCCACTGTGTGCCACGCACTGGTTCTCCTTGTATGCTTGCTGTGCAAGGTCCCAGCTATCTGTTCCCTCCAAACTGTAAATTCCACTGGACTTCCAACTTTCTTTTTCAACACCCTGTGATCACTGTGCATACTCATTCCTTCCTGTGGTTTTGAAATTGGCTCTCCCATAGGTTATGGTGTTTTAAAGTTAGTACTTCCAAGTGAGCTGCTTCTCGGTAGCTCTGTTTTGGTTCAATTTCTGTAGGCATTCACCATTTGAATTAGCCATTAAGAGGGAGTGATGAATATTCAAATATTTCTATCCTGTGTTTCCACCTCTGCACAAGATACTCAGAGCAATTAACAGCATGATCAATACAAACAAAAAGTGAATACACACATGCAGAAAATAAGTACATGTATGAGGGATCAGACTGATCAAATGAAATAAACACAAGCAATGTGGACATTGCTTCAGAATCCATGATGTATTTTATTTATTAATATTTAAAATCTATATCCATCGAACAGACTTATGTTTCAGTTTAAAAATAAAATATACAACTTGTGTCTGCCATCAAAGGAAGGACAGTGGTTCTAAATCTTTAAAAGATTTGTTTTGCATTACAACAATTCCATAGAAAATCAGATAGTTCACCATGAATCCTATTAATTTTGATTGCCCTTCTTCCCCATTGAGTGAAAAACAGTACACAAAATTTCAGAGGAATTTATGCTTAACTGAGATATGCCAACAGAGTGGATGAAACTACAGATGCAATATATAAATCAGGACACTATAAAAACCCAATGACAGATCAAAGTCAGCTCAGTATGAAGTGCTTGTCCATAAATAACACATCAGTATCTATCCAAGGAAAGCAATACAGCAACACAACAGGATTTAGATCCTTTGTTATAAAATGGGGTGTTAAGGCTGGATAACAATTTCAGAGGCACAGTATTATACGAGGCTTTTTAATTAGTGCTCACCATGAAAAGAATAGTAAACAATATTTATGGGATGAAAGAGGGGCCAGTGGAAGAGATTAAAGATGAATTCTTAATCGGAGCCAATGGGTGGGCTTGCAGATACGTAATGCTAAGCCACTGCTGCAAACAGGCTACAGAGTGAGGGTGGTTGTTCTGCTCCTTCAGCTCCATTCTGCAGCCGGCTTGGACATGCAGCCTAGGGGACCTAATAGCAATTAGGTCAGCCCCTGCACAATCTGTTGCCCTTTTTAGTTCCCTGGCTCTTCATTTTTTGGAGCCACAAAAGTGTGTAATTAGGGTTGCAATTGCTGCTATTGCTAGTTGGTCTTTCACAAGTGTGCCCTTGTGAGGGTATGTGTAGTCTTGGCTGGTCAATTTCATTGCACATTTCAGCTGTCAAAGAGCACTAAGACAGAGTTGGTAACACACAAGGAAATTGGTAGTGTAAGCCTGCACATATGCTGCTTTGCACACAGCTAGAAAGGACCAAGAGAAATAACAATAAGAGAAAGGAGCAATCCAGGAGCACAATTCAGAAGTAACAAAATGGGGGAGGGGTGGTTAGGTAGTAGAGAGGCCTGCTGGGACTATTGTGTAGGGTTTTATCAATCAATCAAACAACAAATAAATGCACCAAAAGGGAAGGAACAGCATTCCCCTTTGGCAATATAATAATGCAGCTTTTTATAGTGTTGAACTGACCGTTTCTCAAAGGTACAGAAAGAGGAGATATTAATTCCTGCGTGTGCTTTTTGTGGCTCCTTTTCAGAACATTTACTGTGGCAACTGGAGGTCACAGATAGTTGTTTCTTTAAGCTTAAGCAGGTGGTTGCCTGGGTGGGAAGAGACAGTTGCAGAGATGGAAGAGTCTGGTGGAGCAGACTGGACAACAGCACCAGTGGTATCTACACCTGCTCCCTTTGGTGTTTCAGTCACTTGGTTCTAGTCAATTCCCTCTTCTGGTTTATTTTAGAATGTCAGAGAACTGCAGGAACCACAACAGTTAAGTGCTATGAAAGAAGTCATGGCAAGGTGTGGCAAAATTATTACCTCCTCTTTCTGGATGAGCAGGCCCTGAGAACAGTCAGAAAACACTTGAAACTAAGAGAATTACAACTCTAGGTGGGGAATATTCTCCTTGCTGCCCTTGGCACCTGTAATTCCCAATTTTCAGTGCTTTTCCGTGGTGCCATTTGAGCTTTGATGGAGGGCCGTTCATCGGGGGCAGCACCAGCAAGAATGCAAAGAGCAGCAGTGGATTTTGCCTCATCCAGTATTTTGTGGCTACACTGTCGCTGTTTTGGGTTCAGACAATATGAAAACCTCTCTTGATGAGGAAAACCTGTAGATCAAATTCTGAGTTATCAGGGTGATTTATTCACTAACAACACACCCTGTGGAAAGTAGTCCAGCTTCATACAACTCAAGAACTATCATGGCTAGCTGGGTGGCAGGCCAATGTACAACTGATACGAAGTGCTGGGTTGTATCAAATCCTAGTGTAGCCACAAAACTGGATGATTTTGTCCTAACTCCTGATCATTCCACCTGTGCTCCTCTTCTGAGAGTGGAATAAATACAGGAATATGAAAGAAATAAGAGACTGTGAATCTATAAGCAAATGCTTTTATGAATGTAAGGACAGGAAATCACTCTTTAAACATGTGCTTAATGCACTATATGCATAGTTAATAATGCTATAATCACACGCATGTAAAAAACTGGGCAACCCTGCTGTTCCTAGGAGAAAGTGCCAGGGACTATGGAACATGGCAGATTTCCTTCCTAGGAGCACAGACACTGCTACAAGGGGGGACCTGGGATTGGTCTGTCATCCTTCTGTCTCGCAGCAGCTAAGGAAAGCAGCCTGGTAGCTGCTCTTCTGAGGGCATCAGAGGAGCTTCAGAAGAACTCAGGGAAGGAAAAAAGAAGGCAAAATGGTGGGAGGGAAGAGGATGGGTGTGGGCAGAACCCCAAAGAGTTAAACTCCACTGGGAAAGGAAGCGGGGTACCTTTTCTTCAGTGCAAATGCAGTGTAGGCTTCCCAGAAAGAGAGGGAGGCCCCAACCTAGCCACCAGACCATGGGATTTCAGAGGATCTGGAAGAAATCTTCACTCGGTACTGTGAATAACTAGACTGTGTTTTATTTGCCACTGAACTGCCACTTTAATTGCCACTGCTTTCTGCTTTGTGTTCTGCCCTCTGTTCCCAGGCATTTAATGGTATTTAATGGCATATGATGGGTTATGTTATGTTATTTTATGCTCTTTTAATGAGGTCCAGTTCTTAATGAAAATATTCTAGATTTTAAACTGCTTTATAATTTACTATACTGGAATTTTTAAATATGCATGCAGGAAATTTGTTTTATTGTATTTATATTTTTATTGTATCTTTTGTATATTATTAATTGTTGTGCCAGGGGGCTTCAGCTACTGGGCCATACAGAATTGAAATGAATGAATGAATGAATGAATGAAACAAATGCCTCCACCTTCTGCCTGGCCAGTAACAACCAGCAGGGCCCAGAATGGTGTGGCAGCTCCTCCATTCCACTCCACCCTAGTCTCAGTTTGCACTGCCCTGTAATCACTTTTATATTCTTATATACAGTAAGCCCAAGCATGACAGCTCCATCTTTTGTTCAAGGTGATCCATTATACTTATGCAAATTTTTAAATGAAAAAATAAGGTCAAGGACTAACTCAATGTTCTAAGATAGGCACACATCAAAAAGTTACCTGGGAAACCACCACGACTTTGCCAGTCTCCACGTTTACAGCTTGAACCGTCCCTGTAAGAGAACTGTTGCCAGCTGACACTCCTGTTATCAGGCCACCGCTGTTCACAGAAGCAATATTGGTATCACCGATGGAGAAGATTATGTTAGACTGAGGCTGCGGTCCTCCCTCTGAGATAATCTGTGATAAGTCATTTAGATGAAAATCATTACTAACAATCTTAGGTGGTACAACATATTGGAGCTTCCACTGTACAGATGATAGAGGAACCTGTCACAACCTATTCATACCTTGATCACATGCAGACACAGCCTGGCTTAGCTAAGTATAGCAGGCCAGCGTAATTCAAAGGTGTTTATAAGCTCTTTCTTTTTAAACCCTCTCCCCGAAACCCTCAACATGGATCTAATTCTTTTGTGTGACATGTGGAAGGTGAATTTGAGTGCACAGGTACACATTTATCTCTATTCTCATTGGATGTTTAACTCACCATATGGAGAAGATTCAAGGAAGTCTGAATAATTGATATTTTTAAAGTACGCAGAGACTTGAATAAAGCATGATTTTTTAAAAAATGCAATACAATTCTGTGCATGTATACTCAAAGCTTAGCTCCAGTGAATTCAGTGGTGGTTACTCCCAGGTGAATATGGGATTACAGCATTAATGATTAAAAATGTTCTTTTACTAGAAGAATATTTGGCAGTATAATAATTAAAAAATAAGAGATCACTTCCCAGGTTCGCACTTTCCAGCAGCATCAAGGGAGTATAGGAAGGTGCAAAGTTCATGGCAGGATAGAAAGTAAGTGCAAAACCATCCTGAGATCTGAAACAAGATTGTCTATCAATCTATCTACCCTAAGAGTCCTCTAGAAAGGAAATAATTTAGCACAATAATATTAAAAGCAACTCACTTGGATCACTGCACCTATCAGTAAAGTGACTTTTCTTGGCATCAGTCTAAAAGGAGGGAAGACCTATAAGTGAAATGACAAACATTAATATGTGCAAGTGTTCTATTTATAACATCCAACTTTTCAAGGTTCACATAACAATTTTAATCTCAATGTTTTATTGTTCTGCCTGTCCAAGTTCTCTGTTTGTACAGTTTTAACTTTCATGTATTCTCACCTTCTGCAATATGTTTTTATGGCGTCCTGAACATGCCATTCATGGAATCTTGCCGTGTCCTGTGTGCTCCTCTTTCTGACATTTGGCTCACATCTCCTGATTACGCTCTTCCACTACCCCCCATGGTGAAGAATGCTATACAATGCAAGTTCTTTTTCTGATACCGGTTGCTCTCATTCCCCACTCCCTTTCCCTTTCTAACTGCTTTTGTTCACTGAAATGCAATTTAGTAGTTTTTTCACTTCTTTGTGGCTACGGTCTGTCAATTCTACAGTCTGCTTCCTGCTCTGTTTTTGAATTTGCTTTCTCACAGTTCCATAATGCTACAACGTTGATGCATTCGCTTTTTCACTGGAGCTCCCATAATGAAAATAGTGTCTTCCCACAATAGTTCGCCTTGCCACATTTCCCTGTGCTCTACCTTGCCTTCCCCTGCCCTTCCCCCTTTGATGTTCCCTTTGATGTTGTGCCTTGATCAGTCATAAAAGCTCATACACGAACCACCCGCAATCACTCTACAAGAGATGCACTGTCACTCTGTTGCAACCAGAACACTATTGCTGCTAAATGATTAAAAAGACATTTCTTGACTTTGGCAAATTAAGTACCTGCAAAAAAAACCCCCAAACACCTATGCCCATTTTTTTTGCTTAATCATATTGAGACTATGCCATTAAAAATAGCACTGATTTCCCAAATGTTAATCATTTCAAAGGGCAAGTTCTTTAAGAATGCAGACAGCCTCATCATGGTAAGTAGTCCAGAAAGCATTATCTATTAACAATGAAAAGGTTTACTTCGATCTGCTGTGGAGCTGAATAGATTCTCTCTCTATATCTGTCAGTGACAACTGCTGTAAGACTGGTTTGACCTATGGCCACTCCATGAACTAGGAAAGCAGCAGTGTAGTCATCAGAGGTTTCGCTGAGAGGTCTGCAGTAAGAAAATACATCAATTAGACAAACATTCTTATGTAAACAGGAAAAGATGGGTCTTTCTGTACCTGGTGTCTAGACTTGTATCTCTGAAGTTGGATTCTAATGATAAAATTCTCAGTGGAATAATAAAATGCAACCAACTCCACTGAAACGAACAGGTACTGACTGAATTTTGAGTAGCTTTTATCAAGGATGATATTGGTATCGCAGTGAGCAACACTGTTGAAACTTCTGAATTTAATCATGCTATTATCTGGAAGCAGCTTATGGGGCACAAGCCACAATAGGTTCAGGAGCTGCTGACAAGGTGAGAAAGCCAGAAAACATTGGTTGATCTGAACAGATGAAACCGACAAATTCAGGTCAGAGCCAACTGCCAAAGCTGTCTTTTCACACAAAGTGAATAGCTTAAAATAAAAGGCCTACACAGTTGGAGAGAACTGCATCCTTGTTTTCTGACTTTCACAAAAAGGCCAGGCCATTGTTTTCTCCTTGCCAAATTCCTTCAATGGTTCTTCATTTAGGGCATAAACCCATGCATGTAGAAAAAACCTCCTGAAAAAATAGAAAAAAAACCTCCTGAAATTACCAGTTTTGCCCAGCTAGCCATGCTTACTGGAGAAAGCTGGGTGTTGCAGGACCCTTTTATGTCTAATTATGTAGCCTTACAGAAGGCAGATAAAGCTTTCCCAATAGTGTGACTCTAAACTTCTCTAATGCTCACTTTGTTGCTACTTTAAACATTCTTTGTTGACAAGAAACCATTTTGTTATAATTTCATAGAGCCTTTCTGTAAGCAATTGAAGATCACTGATATATATATAGAGGAAAATATTTAACTATTTAATATTTTGTTGTTTATTTTACTAGTTGCCAGTTTTAGCAGCTTGCAGGTCCTCTTGAATGATTTTAATAGAAAATAAAGACATCCATGCAGAAATAAAATTCATAATGCCATAATATTTTAAACTCACTGTAATGCATTGCTACCCTTTTTCTTTGATTGTGCACTGTTATTACAGATGTATGCTTTTATTATGACCTCTTTGCAAATTCACATGTATTATTACTTTTGCTTCTTCTGTCTAAAAAAGAACATAATTAAAATAGTACTTACATCAAAGAAATAATCTGAGATGCTGCCTTTAAGTTTAAGTCCATGAAACTGAAGTATTTAGCTGGAAAGTATTTCTTGGAAGCATCCAGCACTCTGACATAAGCTTTAATTTTTTTACCAATTTCTACCTGCAAATGCATTTATTTATTTAGAGACATTCATATTTCCTTCATAATACTCTTATTTTATTACTTAATTCATATTTACCAACTTAGAAAGAAAAGGCCAAGCATGTATATAAGCAAAATGCAGAGCTCCCAACCTTCAGTGAACAGATTTGGGAATGTGACAGTCTGCATGGGCATCAACACAAAGGGGCTCCCATGGAGGATGGGTCCAGTGGGACGATGGCTAGTCAAAGGAGGTGTGTCAAGGCCCAAAAGGCTAGAGGCTGAGAGAAAGGAGAAATAGGAAGGGCAAGGGGTAGAAGGGAAAAAGAGCAAAACTGAGAAGTAGAATTGAGGACAAACAGCAATGTAAAGAGATGGGGGAGAAACTACAAGGAAGGGAGTGAATGGGAGTGAAAGGCTAGAAGGAAGAGAAACAGTGAGGAAAGGGGTTTGGTGGAGGAAAAAAGCAAGGCTAGAGGCAGGGAGTGGAGACATAAGAGTGAACATAAAAAGGAACAGTTTGGGCACGTAGTGGAAGATTGGGTGGGTCTAGGAAGAAAGCTTCTGCCTCCTGCCTTGGTTTGTGAAATCCTCATCGGTGGCAGTTCAGGAGCAGGAAACAGAACTTCAAGCCCTAAAGCCTTTAAAGTTGTTTTTACACTAAAAATAATGTTTGAAGGGGAGAGCGAAGCGAGGACGTCACAGGTGCAGTTGAGAACTCCTGCCTTACAGTGTTGAAAGCACGCCACGGATAGTGGCTTCCTTCAGATGCCTCGCTGAACCATGGCTTAGCCTAGCATACAAACAAAGCCATTATTTCCATAACCTCAGAACGAACCTGCAAACAGGTATTATTATTCTCATACTGCCAAACAGGCTGAGGAATAGTTGCTTGTCTATGGCAACTTAGGGAGTTCATGGCTTGTTTTCTCTGCAAGTATATTATACTAGGTCTGTAGTTTCCAAGACCAGCTGTAATGCATGAAGCCTGAACAGGCCTATTTATTTGATGATAATGTTTTATGGCAACAATAGAGTAACCTAGGGATGAACACCAACCTTGTCAACAACTGCAACATATACTTCATGTATATCAGAAACATACACCTCAGCTTTGGCAATAGAAGTAGAAGCAAGGCACAAGTCATGAATCATTATGGACACTGACCCCGGGTGTAATGGATATACCTAAAAGAATCAGAAGAGAAGAATGTAAAAAACCCAGTTCTTAACTAGTTTGAATTTATTTTATTTAAAAACAAAGGTGCTGTTCCTAGAGCAAACAACAAATTGGACACTGATGACCAGGACAAGAGAGTTGTAGTAAGATGTAAAAAGATGTTTTTCCACCGAAGGGGAATCTGCCCTTTTCAAGTAAAGCTCTAAAATGTGTCTGAGCAGTCTCATGGCACTGAGTTAGTGCAAATGCCTTCGGTAGCCATTGCATTAGTAGATGTTAACGCAGCGGGTAGCCTCTAGTCCTATATGCGCCCCTCAGGAATCAGTAAAACAAAAACAAATCACAAATCATGACGAGAGAGGCCATTTGTAAGAAGACATAAAAAGACGATGCAGACAAAATCTGAACCACAAAAAGCTAACACATTTGGAACACTAAGGATTTTATTCTTAATGGCTCTGAATGAATGGATGGCATCTTACCTTCATGAAGCACCGTTTAGCATTTCAGTGAATATCATTGTGATTAAACAGTATTTTGCTATACTTTGCAATATAATTCTCTGTAATACCATCAAGCCATTTCCTTTGCAATCAGCTGTCATAACACCCATTTCTATACAAACTGATAAAACACATTTATCATGCTGAAGTGTGAAACTTCATAAAAGGTTCATAATTTTACTGCTGGGAGCCAGAGACATCAGATGCTGTATGGATTAATCTCCCGTCTATTTATTTTTTAGTAATATTTTTATCTAACTTTCAGACAAATACTGTCTCCCAAAACAGCTCTCTTCAATGAAAGAGAGGCAGGGAGGGAGCCCGTCCTGGTCATACAGTTCAGGCGCACAACTAAAGGACAAGGCAAACAAGAATGTATTTTATCATGTTGTAAGCCGCCCCGAGGTTTCGGCAAGGGGCGGCATAGAAATGTTATAATAATAATAATAATAATAAAAAAAAGGTAGAGCAGTGAGATTAGTTTGGCAATGCCAGAACAAAGCAGTGAGTTCTTAAGAGGCATTTATATTCCGCTGGGGACATGCTGACCTGGCCTTGGTTGTGGTCTTGGCTGAACTGAGGTGCTGCAACTGACCCAATTCATTTCCAGTAACTGTGTTAATTCACTTCTCCAAGACTATTCTTGGCTAAATTTTAAGAATTCATTTTATTCAGTATTGTGAATATGCTGTTAACATATTCTTGAAAACTCCCCCTTCTGCATTTGGAAAGAGAGATGTGTTGTTTACCTGTGCAACTGCTAATGAAATATTCATACAGGACAGGAGGAATGTTCTTTTGTTGAATTTAATAACCTCGCCTGAACTGACCAAGGGAGGATTTTTTCAGGACTCATACAGGACTCAGTCAGATTCTTAGGAAAAGGCATTACAGGGTGTGCGGGGCTTATAAGCATCAACCAGTCACTTCACACTGACTGGCAGGTTTTTTTGTCCCTCTTTGCAAAGTCGCTGGGACATAGCTCCATGTAAGTGTGCCGTATCAAACACTAGGCACAGAGCCTCATGTGTCAGAGCCTAGTTATTTTTTTTAGGATATGCTTCTGGTGAACTGTTCCCATAGCTTCCCTGGACCAAATGCAGTTGCGCTGGTCATCATGCTGGAAATGCTAGATTTACCTGATTACACTAATGAGCATGATTTAAGGCTTTACTCAATGTACTCTACAAAGATGGTTGACTGTTAATTATTTTCCTCTTAGAGAAGAAAATGGTTGCACATTAGAGCACTTACCACAGCAACACCCTGAGCTTCTTCATAAGCCACTTTCACAATGTTGCCCACACTGGTATTGATGAAAAAATACCCAGAGCCTTCCTCAATGAACAGTTCAGTCTGCCAATGAAAATACATATTATATAATTTACATTTTCACACAGACTGCTTAAGATAATAAGCAAAGGTAGTCCCTTACCTTGACATTCTGATGATTATAGATTGTTACTTCTTTAGGTCTTACTTTGACATCTTCTACAAGTATTAGTTCAGTAGAAGCAGACACAGGTATAATAGGTTCATACTGTAAGGAATAATTAAGACAACCAAAATTGTAGCATGGAATTTCCAGCCTGACATCATATGGATAAAGATTTCAGAACAAAGCTATATAAAGATAGGCTAACAGAATGTGGATGATTAGGTGAAGTAGTAGATTTCTTGAAGCAAGGTATGGATCAGATAGCTAGCTCACTTTCTCTGGTTCTCATATTTTCACAAAATAAGTGAGTATTTTTAAAACTAGCCTGAACACTAATTTATTTTTGCAGGGCTCAGCAGGATAGCCTATTCTTTGCTCGCATTTTAATGCTGTAAGTTAAAATCTAATTGTATCTCCTATTTAATTTCTAAAGATTAGACTTCATCAATTCCTCACATCAGCTCTGCATTCACAGAGTGCCTTCCTTCCTCCTTCCTTTCTCTTCTTTGATCTCTCTATAGTTGGAACTTAACTTTGCAATGTCTTAGTGGCCAGTGAATGTTACTTATAAGATGATGAAAATGATACCTAAGATGATCCATGTTGTGAAATCCTGCCATTACTTATGCACAGATGAACCACACTGACTCATGCTTGAGCTGTAAGAACGGAACATGTCCTGGTCTGCTTGCAGAAGGCAGGAACAGTCATTATGCCAGGTAGTTAAATGCAGACGTTACACTAGATATTCTTGCTTGCTTGCTTCTGCTCAATGAGTAATTCACCTACTTGGAATAACCATGCATATTTTGGTAACATTGTTTCAAATGTTCCCACATTACCTGGATTTGACAGTTAATTATTAATGGAACTCCTATTAGTGTGTAGCAAATCTTTACCTTCTCAAAAACTGATTTTCCATTAACAATTAAAATAAATACTGCTTTACACTATTATTATATTTATACCCTGCCATTTTTCCCTTCTGAGGAACTCAGTGTGGCTCACATAATTCTCTTTTGCTTAATCTTTTCCTCACAACAACAACCCTGTGAGGTAGGTTGGGTTGAGGGTCTGTCACTGGTCCAAACTCACCCAGTTTGAGTGAGGACCAGAAACCTGATCATCTTAGTTCCAGTCAGATGCTTTTAACCACTACACCACACTGGCTTTCTATAGAATAAACACTTTTATGAAACACATTGAAAATACTTAATGAAAAGTAATGTTCACATTCACTAAGGTACCTTCAATCTGGATGCTTTCAATCCCCTAAAGTCAGAGATCATATAGGACAGAAAGAAAGGGAAGCAAAGGTTCCACTGCAGTCCTCATGCCCTGAATTATTTTAGCTAAGTGGGATACCTTAGAGCAGAAGGAAAGAGGCTAATGCACTAAGTTATCTTTAAATATGAATCAATGAAAACACATAATATTGCTTAAACTTGTAACCCCACCATTTAGGCAGCAAATTACATACTTTGTTTTAGTTCTACAGAAATATAT
Source organism: Varanus komodoensis (assembly GCF_004798865.1). Lineage (NCBI taxonomy): Eukaryota > Metazoa > Chordata > Lepidosauria > Squamata > Varanidae > Varanus > Varanus komodoensis. Next base: position 11,886,567 of record NW_025336346.1, read on the forward strand.
ATCCTTGATATTAAACTGTATTTTTTCTGCTGCTCCATATCTATCGGGGTGGTCAAAATGAAGCTCAGGGGCCACATGTGGCTGTATGAATTCCTTTTGCAGCTTTCTGCTTGCCAGCACAGGTGCCTGTTTGCAGCTCTCCAACATCTGACATTTACTGTATATGGCTCTTCCATTGAGCAAGTCTGACCACCCCAATATATATGTTAAAATAATATATTATTTTGCATTGTTAGCTTATTCAACTTGTTAAATCCTCACGCATTTTAATGGAAATGCACATTTGCCAGTGTTGTAACGGTCACCTAACACATTATAAACAACTTAAACTCCTGTCAATTTCAAAAGCCATCTGTGATTAAACATGAAGCTTGTAGGAGCAGGGCAGGAGGCAAAGCTGAAAATAATCCCAAAGTCCCAATGGGCAAGAACTTTCTGAAGATACTGAAGTTCCTAGATTGCAGTCACTGTGTAGTGCTTTAAAAATGCGCAGGTTAAAATATAATTCTTTTCTTCAGTGAAATCATAAATAAATTTCTTTTCCAGTGATATCTGCATTGCAAATGTTTCATATTAAGGATGGACTTGGTCACTTTTCAGGTAATGAAATCACAGGCTGAATATATTGTGCATACCAAACCTACATTTAGAGGCCGAAAGAGAGCACATAATAATTAATTTAAGTACTAAATGGCATCATATTGGATACTTGAAGAAAAGCATCAAAGAGGTTATGCCTTGCCCCTAAATATCTACAGTATGAACTTATAAAAAGCCACTGAAGTGTGCTCAAATGTACCTTGCTAGACCATTACAAGAAAATCTGGAAGAAAATTACATTACCGGTTTATTCACTTCATTGGCAATCAGATGAGAATGCTGATACCCAGTTGCAGTAGCAGATATGGTTGTTGTTCCAGATTTATGATGAACTAAAACAGTTTGTAAACCTAATAAAATTGGACAGTCAAAATGGAAAAAGGAGCATTTACTACCTGGTTAATCATCTGCACAGAGGAGTATAGAGGTTAACTGGACTTCAAAGTTACATATGTACACATTTTTGATGCCCTCTTGTTGATATATTCTTAAGCAAACTAAAAAAGACAGAAATTTTTGTCGAGAAAAATATTACATTCTCTCCAGGGTATTTCTTGAGATTAAAAAACAAATGAGCCAACATCAATCCCAGGAATCAAATCCCAGGAAGAAAATAAGTCCTACAGCAGGAAAGGTTTTAGACCCCCACACTAATGTCATCAAATATAACCAGTCCAATCAAATAAATTACATGGATAATATACTAGGACAATACCTTGCATTTTCTTTTGAGTGCTTCCATGATCTTTCAAAGACAGTTCCATTGGCATATTGGTCTCTATGCTTGCTAAGGAATATTTTGTTGATTCCCAGATAATATTAAGGGAACTAAAATTATCAAATTTATGCCCTTGTTGATCATAAACCTCCAGCTCCAATATTGGATTGCGATAATTTGAGATAGAAACCTAGAAATTAAATAATTTTACTTAGAAACTGGTAAAATTAGTCTTGTAATATATATGGGTAGAATCAAATGCAAACCATGTTGAATTGGAATCAAACATTAGATGTTTCTAGTTCTGCAGCATTTGTTTTTGAAGACAAGGAAAGGCAGTTCTAAGCTATTTTTGTAGATATTTCTAAGGTACCTGACTACCAGACTCAGAGGCTGGGGTCTATCATCATTCTTTACTCTTACCCCTTTTTTACATCAGACAGCTTTCATTCATAGAGTCACCATAAGTGGAAGACAACTTGACACAAGAACAAGCACTTACCCCTTGCTTGTTTTGATGAAGAAAAGGACAGGAGAGAAGTAGTTCAGGACTTGCATACTGAGGTGCCAAAGTGAGTCGCGAGGGAGTGGCACAGATCAACTTCATAACAGCAGGTTCCACAGCAGGAAAGGGGTTGGTAACGGTGGGCCTGTTTCCAATAGTTAATGAAACTACCTGCGTAAAAATATGACAAAATTAATGAAAATTAGAGCTGTGCTTCAGGAATGCTGATTTGGCATTACATCCCCTCTAATGAAAACTTCCTTTTTTCTGCAGAATTTAAAGAAGAAACATTAGGCGACCAAGAGTTTATGTTCCAATAATGACCTGCACTTCTGACTAATAAAGACATATCATTTTGACATTTATTTTCAGAGGCAGTTTAAATCGATTATCAAAGTACAACGGCTTCTTGTTTACAGCTATTTGATCCAACTTACCAATGCAAAATGAAAATTTAATTTTCAAGGTTTTGAAGGAGATGGAAGAGTTCTTTTTTTCTTCAAGAGAAGAAGGCTATAATGTACACATTCCACACATACTGATGTCTACTTTAAGAGTAATTAATTTAAATCTCAATCCTCATTTTTTCTTGCTGGGAAGAAGTGATCTGCTTACACAGTAAGAACACAACCTACAGCACTTTTCATGTCATTGTAAGTTATATGAATACTGGGGAGCAATTATTCAAGTTTTCTTGCTCCTGTGCAACATTCATTGATTTCAATTATGCTTGTACAGGAGATCCATGCATAACTCAGCAAAATGAATACTTGTGACTATGCATGATATCAAACCTAACAGTTATCATTTAGCATATCTTTCAATTTAATTAAATTAAAGATGACTTAAAGATAAATCATTCATAAGTTAGTCATATTGCTAATGAACATGACTAGCTGTGTTACAGCATGGACAGATGTGTAGATGCATACTATGCTTTGGACAGCATTAAACTTTGAGAAGCTCCTATAAATGACCAGTCTTGAAAAAGATCTGAGATGGCCAAATTGTAGGAACTGAACCTGCTGAGAAAGTTAGGTGGGCAAAATAAGCTGTTTGCCTCCAATTTGTAATTGTGCTTCTACACAATGTATCAGCAATTGTCTAGTAACCTCAAGGCTCTTTTATTGCTTATCTTTTCTATTGTTTTCCAGCTATATCTGCAGAACTTGGAAAAATATGAAAATTAGTCATTAAAGAAAAAAAACCAAGAGAGTTCAATTCCTTTTGCAAATAAGCAACAGTGTGTACATAGGAAATATGCTGAACGGTTCAAGCTATTAACACCTGTCCTGTAAATGTTATAAGTTATTATCAAGTATAGGTAAAGGTTTCCCCATGACATTAAAGTCCAGTCATGCCTGACTCTAGGGGGCAGTGCTCATCTCCGTTTCCTAGCCGAGGGAGCCAGCGTTTGTCCGCAGACAGTTTCCGTGGTCATGTGGCCGGCATGACTAAACACCGAAGTGCACGGAATGCTGTTACCTGCCCACCGAAGTGGTACCTTTTTATCTACTTGCATTTGCATGCTTTCGAACTGCAAGGTTGGCAGGAGCTGGGACGGAACAATGGGAATTCACCCCATTGTGCAGATTCGAACCGGTGACCTTTCAATCAACCAGCCCAGCAGCACAGCGGTTTAAACCACTGTGCCACCTGCATCCCTTATTATCAATTAAGGATGCTTAATTCTCAAACATGACATCAGATGCACCTGAATACATAAAGAGCAGTAATTAATTTATGCATTCAAGTTTTCTTCCAGTTTATTACTATATGTACCGTAAGCCTTTGAAAACCCTTTTAGCTTAGCTGTCAGCTAAAACAGTCTCTCTCAATTACTGTGGCTTCAGAGTCCAGCAATATATTACATGTAACTCAATATACTTATTTATTTAGAAAATTTCTATGCCGCCCCATTCGCCGAAGCCTCGGGGCGGCTTACAAATAAATTATAACATATAATTCACTCACTTGTTCCCCCAGAGCTTTGCAAGATGCTCTAACCCAGTGCTGGAAAGGATTCCTAGTTGTAGGGGGTCCTAGCAAGGACAAACCAACATGTTCTGGATCATCAGCAGTGATGTTCCTGAAGAACTTGGATGGCTCTTGAACCCATGGCCTGGGTCCACCTTCAAACAGAATGTCTTTGGAGGAGCCCAAAGTTACCAAGGCAGAAGAAACAGGATCAACAGTCTAGAAAGAAAAGTAACATGCACTGAGATATTATAAACCAAGCACAATATTAACAATTATCTCATGAGAGTATTATATCCATCAGGCATCTCATGTCTGAACTATGAGAAGAATAAACCATATAGCCTTCCCAGATACCTTGGCTGCTGTGAATTTTGTTATTTGCTATTTCAATGTCCTAAGGAATGGCAGTCTGATCTGTTAAAGGAAGACTTTAAAGTGTTTAAAGTATTTTAAACAAAAGCTTAGAATTCTTGAAATTAATAAGGGCATATATGGAATGTGCCAAACTGCAGTTAAATTAATGCAAAACGTAATTAAATAGCAGTCCTCAACACAGATATACTTCACCCAACTGATGTCTGCATATGGAGCGGACATCAACCACATCATCTCTTGTGTTGAACAGCTTGATGTTAGTACAATTTTTTAAAGCATTTTAGCAAACCATCAATGTCATAATTTCCTGCACTTAACTTTGAAGTGCAGGCTTCGAGTGAGGGGATGTCAGAACAAAAACTGCATTGATGTACTGGCTGTATAGCTAAGGCAGAGATTCTTCAGTCCTGACAAACAACACTGCCATCCTCCATCCACTGGGGTGCAGACACAACCACGCTTGCATGTGGAGTCCTGATTGTCCCCCTGCCACCCCTTTGGTCAAGACTTTTAGGCCAAGACTTTTCTCGTATCAGACTTTAACTGGCTCTGGAATTTTTGTTCTATGTGCTTTTTACATTAAGTTCTATATTGCATTTTCAAGGTTTTAATATTTTACAAAGTGTCCAGAGAGCTTTGGCTGCAGAGAACAGTGATAACATCAATTTGGGACGAGGCCACATTGAACTAAAGGGGATTTTTCTGTTGGGAATACACTTTTGCATAATCCAATGGGACATACTTTTTATATACACACTACAGCTGTAATTTATTTATTTAAACCATTTTTATGCCGGCCCATTCGCAAAAAGCCTCAGGGCGGCTTACAACATCAATAAATAAACACAAATAAACAGCCATATAATCATACTTAAAAAACCGGAAACATCTTGGCATGTACATAAAAACCCAATAAATACAATTCATAAATTAACAATTAAAATAACTTTTAAATAAAAAGGTTTTGGCCTGGCGCTGAAAAACAAATAATGACAGCGCCAGGTGGACCTCTCTGGGGAGGGCATTCGATAGGTGGGGCGCCACCGTAGAGAAGGCCCTCCTTCAGGTACTCACCCTCCTAATTTCTTTCACGGAGGGTTCCCAGAGAAGGGCCTCTGCTGTCGATTTCAAGGGGCAGGAGGGCATATATGGACGCAAGCGTTCCTTCGGATAACCAGGTCCCAAGCCGTTGAGGGCTTTATAGGTGATAACCAACACCTTGAATTGGGCCCGAACTTCAACTGGGAGCCAGTGGAGCTGGTGGAGAACTGGGGTTATATGGGAACAACGCCCAGTCCCCGTCAGCAACCTGGCAGCTCTGTTTTGCACCAACTGAAGTATCCTGACCGTCTTCAAGGGTAGCCCCACGTTGAGCGCATTACAGAAGTCTAATCAGGAAGTTACCAGTGCATGTGTCACTGTCACTCAAGCAGCTGATGGATCAGCCGAAGCTGAAGGAAAACGCTCCTTGCCACCGCCGTCTCCTGAGCTTCTAATGACAGCTCAGGGTCGAGGAGCACTCCCAAGCTGCAAACCTTGTCCCTAATAGGGAGTGCAACCCCATTCAGGAAAAGGTTCAGGTCCCCCACCATGAAGCCCGAACCACCTACCAACAGGACCTCCCTCTTGTCTGGACTGAGCTTCAGTTTATTGGCCCTCATCCAGCCCATTACCTCGGCCAGGCACCGGTTCAGTACAGCCACTGCCTCACCTGATTTGGTTGAAAACGAGAGGTAGAGCTGGGCATCATCAGCGTACTGATGATTCCGCAGCCCACACCTCCTGATGACCTCTCCCAGCGGTTTCATGTAGATGTTAAACAGCAAAGGGGACAAAATGGACCCCTGCGGAACTCCATGGCATAACTGCCATGGCACAGAGCCATAGTCCCCCAGCACCACCTTCTGGAATCGGCCATTGAGATAGGAGCGGAACCACCGCAAAGCGGTGCCTCCAACTCCCAATCCCGCTAGCCTATCCAGAAGGATACCATGCTCGATGGTATTGAAAGCCACTGAGAGGTCCAGGAGAACCAACAGGGACACACTCCCCCTGTCTCTCTCCCTGCACAGGTCATCGTACAGGGCGACCAAGGCAGATTCAGTACCATACCCGAGTCTGAAGCCGGACTGAAATGGGTCCAGAAAATCAGTTTCATCCAAGAGTGCTTGGAGTTGTCCCGCCACCACCCACTCTAACACCTTGCCCAAGAATGGGATGTTGGCCACTGGTCTATAATTGGTGGCTATCTCTGGATCCAGGGATGCCTTCTTTAGGACTGGCCGAACTACTGCCTCCTTTAAAGGGGCAGTACCCAGCCGTCCCTTAGAGAGGTGTTGACAACCTCCAGGATCCAGGTCCCTATCCCATCCTTGGCTTTCTTGAGTAGCCAAGATGGGCAAGGGTCCAGTAAGCAGGTGGTAGGACGTACTTGTCCAAGCACCTTGTCCATATACTGGTGGTAATGCATGCTAAGAAGATTCAAGCAATATACGCCTTCCCACCAAAAATCAGTGTTTCATTTTTTCACAATACAGTTATTGCAATGTCTCCATGGGAGTGGATCACATAATGTGGAGAGACCAATAGGTATCTAAGAACTGGTTCCAAATTCCTTTAAAAAACTAGCTTTGCACCATATTAAGAAATAGCTTGCACTTTTGGCAGTACTTATAGCTGTGAGTCTTCTTGGGTAAGCCTCCGTCAGCTTTGGGCATCTGGATCTTGTATTCTCCCTGGCAGAATTGTTCCAACTTCATCAGATTGGATAAGAACAGGGTTTTGACTAGGCTGTTCAAAGAAGTTGAGGTTCTTGTTTTTAAAGCATTCCCATGTTTTTGGCTGCATGTTTAGGGCCATTGTCCTGCCAGAAGGTGATTGTAACTGGAACAGTTTCTCTTGGAGGTGGCCTGTATTCAGCTACATCCATCTTGCCTCAAGTCTGACCAGTTTCCTAGGCCCTGATAAAGAAAAGCATTTGCAAGACAGCATCTATCACTATGCTTCTCCATGGGAATGGGATGGTTGGGGCAAAGAACTTTGTGCCATATATAGCATTTTGCAGCATGGACCAGAAAAGCTTTCCTGACATGTTTGTTTTGTCTCCTACATGCCTTTGGTAAACTGCAAAAGGGTTTGAGATCAGTTTGCTTGAAGCCATGGCTTCCTTCTCACCACTCTTCCATAAAGCCCAGCTTTGTAGACTTCCCAGGTATTCCCAGGCACACTTTCTCCAATTCTAGCCACAGAGTTCTCCAGCTCCTTCACAGATATCATTGGCCTCTTGGTGGCTTTTTTGACCAATGCCCTCTTTACCCAGTCTTTGGGGAACGGCTTTCTCAAGAAAGAGTTGTGGTTGAGTCATGATCTTTCCATTTTGTAATAATGGATTTCATGGTGCTCCAGCAGACGTGCATATGTAGGTATATTCCAACCCTGATTGCTGCTTCTGCACAACTTTCTGATAGCTCCATGGTCTGTGTGATACTGTTTGTTTTGGAATGTTTTCCAACATGCTCCAGAAATAGTTGTATTTAATCTGAGATCATATGGCAGTGGATTGTATGGGTGGACTCTGTCAAGTACTTACACTGACTTCTGGAGATAGAATGTTGCACATTTAGGCAAAGTGGATGGAAACTACATGACCCACGAGTGCCAGTTCGTTTTGTTCACTTAATGTTGTGCTACTATAGATATAAATTGTATATCAAGCGGTAACAATGTCAAATAAATCCATTACAGTTCCAGCTGTTAACATAACAACATGTGGAAAAGTCAAAAGAGGAAGGCAGGGATAAATACTGAATTACTGTCTTTTGGTTTAATCCTTTCTTAAGGCGGTTTATCCCCAAAACCAATAGGTATATAGAAGTGATGACATATGAGAACATATATCTTTGTATATAGTATAATAATAAAATCAAAAGAGTAACAGTACACTCAAGCAGCTTCTTAATGTACTAGTTAATGTTCAGTTGTTATGTTCTATCCCAACATTAACCTTTTCTAAGTATTTTTAAGTAGCACTAGGCTTTTTAAATCTAGTTATGTGCAATAGCTATTAACAGCTGCCTACTAAAATTTACACATCTTTTTCCTCCCTTTTTCCTCCCTCCCATACTTTAATATGGATGTATTCTGGTAAGGTTCGTGCCATTCAAGTAAGATGTTTAATGTTTCAAGGCAGCCAGCTGTCACACTTGCTGATATTTATAAAACATGACTTTATCACAATCTTTATTAATGCTGCTTTCTTATCATGATGATTATAACTTTGGGTAAATTAAATATTTGCATGTATGAAATATGAAACATGAACCTGAGCCACTTTATGACAATAGAAAGAAGACAGAAGTTCTACACAACTTCCAGAGAGTCAAATAGCACATTAAAACAATCTCTCATATTAAAATGTACCTGCATGTGGACAGATAGTGCCACAGGAAGAACACTGCTATTATCTAGACATTGTTAGACATTTAACAAACACTGAGCTTTTGCTGCATGGAATGCTTTTTCTGAGCATCTGAATATGATTTAGAACCAGTACGATATTCATTCCTCCTATGATATGATAGCTATTGCTCGGAACAACAGAGAGCTAGCAGACAGTGCTTCAAGCTTATTATATGTAAAAGGTGTTTTGTTAAGGCCTTTGTACACAAATGCTACACTTTTCAATTGAGCTATTAGTGCAATATTAATGAAAAGTCCATCACCTCAAAGGCGCATGCCTACAAGTAGTTGTACATATTGTAGTCTCTCCAACCTCTAAACACAATCTAGGAGTGTTTCAGGCAGAAAATGCCACAGATTGAAAAATACTGGAATGAAACCAATTTAATTCTGAGTGAAATCCTTTGTCAAGGACAAAAGAACATATATTTAAGACGTTTTAGCTCAATTCACCTGTTATCTTGCAGCAGTGCTTACTGAAGAATCAAAATGAGCTTTGTTAAGACCAACTAAAAATAGAAACTCCAGGCTTACTTTCAGTGGTACATGGGCAGCTATGGTGATACTGGCGCTGAGATGAATATGATCATGTGTATAGCTGACCACTAGAGCTGTGTATCCTTGGCCTTCAGCTTTTACTCTGACCCCACTGCAGTAGTCAGACGTTGGCTTTAGTCTCCCTGTTAAGAAAAATTTGCATGAACAGAGGATAAATGTACTTTTTGTATAATAAATTACAGTCTCACAAGATTTCATCATCACTTTGATTCACATAAAATCAAAAGCTAAATAAAATGAACATAAAGAAAATCAAGGAGCAGGAGAAAGAAACAGTCTGTATATTTTTAGAATTTATGACATTTATGTCAATTAACTTTGTCTTCAGTTCCTGTGTCACAATAAAAAGATTTCTGACTGGTATCAAGCATTTTTCTAGATAATAATATAGCTATGCTACAACTTTTTATTCCATTTATATAGCAAATGTGTTTATTCTACCAGATAGAGTGGGATGAGCAAGACACAAGGTCTTCTGAACAACTCATGGGCTTGGATTACTTCCAGCTTCATTTGAAAAATAAATGCATCTTGCTCCATGTCTGAAGAAATATGAAGCCCTGGTGATAAACACACTGCTCTGGGAAAGTAGTTCAAGTAATGTCTGGAAAGGCTAGTAGAAGCCATTTAACTCTGGATGAGATAATGTATAAACGGCTTCCATATTGCATAGTTTGTCATTTGGTAACACCTGGAGATCATTACTATTTATCTGAAATGAGGTTAAACTATCTAAGTTAAAGTTATGAATACTATTAGACATTTATAAACATTTGCTATTCACAATAGAAACATTAACATATCAATAAGCAGGTTATATATTTGTCTTTCTATTTATCAGAAACACTGAAATGAATGAATTCATTTTCAATCACCTGGAAATGGACTGAACACCCCACGATTTTCAATATCGACAACTAAATCAAAATGTGAACAGTCACTCAAGGTGACCATCTGACCAGTTTCTTGATTCATTAAGCCATTAATCCTCAGAGGCAGCTCCAGGATCTCACCCACACGGGCCTCAACTCGACATGGGATGAACTCCATGCCACTCGGTTCTGTCACGTATACCTAAGGAAGAGTAATGGGATTAGACACACAGGCAGATAGAAATAATGAACAGAATCTGGGCTGCAAAATTCAAAACCCTAAAAGGAACTTCCCTATTTTCAGCATCCCTTACTTGCACCAAAGTATCACTTCTGACATGATAAATGTCCTACTTATGTTTGAAAAACTTGTTTCACAAATGCAAGTTTGTCAAAATGATATGACAAAAATGCCATGCAAAACTCTTCCATACACCTTTAATTATGAATATGCATAAATAAATAAAAATATCCTCAGCAGGTGGCTCAGAACAAAACAAAGTCAGTGCAGGTCTGATATCAACAGGCAGTGAGTTTGTTCTACAGAGAGGAAGCAACTTGTGAGAGTTCTCCATGATGAATTTTAAGAATCTTTAACTTTGCTATTTGTCAAAAAAAGTATATTGCCATTAACAGGAACACAGATTAACAAGTTTAACATTTATTAATAAGCTGGGCATATTTCTGGGAATCTAAATATTTGAGATCCAGTGCGGTGTAGTGTGGGACTGGGACTCAGATGACCTGGGTTCTAGTCCCTGCTCAGCCATGGAGCCAACTGGATGACTTTGGGCCAGTCACTCTCTCAGCCCAACCTACTGCACAGGGTGGTTGTGGGGATCGGATTGAGAGGAGGAGAAGGAGATGAAGTAAGCCGCTTTGAACTGATGCGAGCCACTTCTGAAAGAAAAAAGGTGGGATATTAAATAAATAAATAAATGTATCACTCTCTTTTGTCATCACATACTGACAGTGAAAGTAAGCCACATTTCTATCATGAAAGAGGAAATTCCTCTTGATTTCTTTCATTATTATTTGTGGCTCCTTGATCAAGGGCAGAGGAAGATATAGTAATTATGTTTTCAAGAAGGTATACATAAAACATATGCCAAGATCCTTTTTTGGGAGGGGGGAATAGAAATGATAAACGAAATTGGTTTCAACGCTTAATGCATGCAGAGGCAGCCTGGTGCCTTTCAGATGTTCTGGGCTTTATAGACTTTAGGCTCTGGTGAACAAGGCCAATGGTCAGGAATTATGGGGGCTGCAGTCCACAGCATCTGGTTGCCTGCTGCTGACCCAATACGTCAAACGTAGTCTATTCCAGATATGAATGTCCACAGTTCATTTCATGCAGTAATGTGCATGCAGCCTGCAACTACCTGGGGCAGCCCATAGACTGCATTAGTAACTGCAAAAGACGTAGAATAGAAAAAAATATCTCTGGTCACTTTCTCAAGCAACAAAGAGGAATATGTGACCCAGTGTGGTGTAGTGGTTAAGAGCATGGGACTGGGACTCAGGCGATCTGGGTTCGAGTCCCCGCTCAGCCGTGGAGCCAACTGGGTGACTTTGGGCCAGTCACAGACTCTCAGCCCAGCCTACCTCACAGGGTTGTTGCTGTGGGGATAAGATGGAGGAGGAGATGTAAGCTGCCTTGAGCCCTTTGTAGGAAAAAGGTAGGATATAAATCCGAAAATAAATAAATAAATAAATAAATAAATATTCAATAATTAAGCAGCAGTTTTTAAATTTCTTTTCTTTCCAAATCACATGGGAGTGACTGCCCAGTACTAATGCTATTGTCACCAATGGCTGAAGGTACACTGCCAGGAGAAATATAATCTATTTAACTAATCATGGCTAGTAGGAAAGGAATTCTGCCACATGATCCAGTCCCTCCCTCTCTCCATTTACTTATTTAAAATATTTATAATGTTGTCTATAAATGCTATGTAGTCCTTCAACATGGTTTAAACATTAAAAACAATGTAAGAAAAAACTAAAAACAGCACATGATCAATTACAAATTCAACAATAACGTTTTACAAAATTCAAATTGATCAGGTGAATGACAAGATATTTAAAGCACAAAGGTATTTAAAGTACACAATGAGAAAACTGGGTGAATTTCCAACAGGAAGGAGCTATATAGTGCTGGGGCCTCCACTTAAAAGGTCTTGTCTTATGCCCGCTAACTTCATGGACTTTACCAGCAGGCTTACAAGCAAGGATTTAAATGCCAATCTTAGGGACTGGAAATAGTCATATGGATGCAGGGAGTACATCCAATAAACTGCAAGTTTTCCTGAAGTTCTCTATCAGAGTCGTGGACCACAGGACTCTCTCGAGAAAGAGAAAACATGTAGTAGATGTGGAGGGTGGGGTATATTTACAGAGGATGCAACAGTCATAAGATGCTGAATTCCAATTTAAATAAAGCTTACGCTTAGTGACTAGGGCAGCATACTGCATGAAACTAGACTTCAAGCATTCTCTCTCTCTCTCTCTCTCTCTCTATATATATATATATATATATAGAGAGAGAGAGAGAGAGAGAGAGAGGACTTCTCCAGACTAAAATATATATATATGACTCCAGACTAAATCTCCTAAAACCCAGCTTCCCAGTTGTTGTTTTTTATTCGAAAAAAAATTTAAACAAAAATAAAAGTTAGAAGGTCCAGGGAGTCTGGTGGGCATAAACAGAGGTGCCAGCGCATTTGCATTCCTGGGTTTCATGATGGAGACCTCAGGCTTACAGACGTGTGAATGGGGCAGAACTGTGGTCAATCACACTTAATTATATTGACTATATGTCTACAAGGTGCTCACATGAATGAGGGCTCCTCCCTTCCAGTGGAAGGAAGCAGAATACTTTCTATGCACACCCAAGAATTTGCTGTACTGCTTCTCATTAAAGCATTAGGACTCTTGAATGCACAACAGGTTTTGTGTCTGTGCGAGAGCTCACTGTGGATTGTGAGTGGGGAGATCTTCTATAACATATTTTCTGAAACATACACGTGGAACTGGTATATCAAACAAGGGGTAAACAGATGCTTGAGTGGTATATTTTATTCCTTGCTATCACTAAAGAAACCATCACAGATGGATTGCAACATTTCATAACAACTGCTTGATAAAAGCTTTTCATTTGGTGTGTCTAACTTTTCAAGCCATCTGTCTACTGCTTCAGGTTAAATTGTGGACCATATGGTACGGTGTTAAAATTGTAATCCTTATGGAACATATAGATGACTTGCATAACCTGATAATCAAGGTCAGGAGACAGATGCTTACTTCAAACACAAGATGTAAAGCTTGAGCAGAGACAGATAAAATCTTAAATTGAAAAGCTCATTTCATTTAATGCTTGCTCCTGCAAGTTCAAATGGGATGAAATGCATTTGTATTGCTATGTGCTCTGAATCATGAATCTACAAGTAAAGCTTTAATTAAACACATCATTTCTGTGCTTCCCACAGGCAACTAGCATTTGCTGAAAACTGTCATCTTTGGGATGCATCAGGATGAGACCATAAACTAAACTCTGTCTTGCTTTAATAATGATTTAACAAGCAGGAGACCATTACAACTTAGTATCTCTCTGCTACATTTAATGTCCATTTAAAAGTAGATTTGGATAGATAGACGTCCTACTTAAAACAGATTGAGAGTCAACTGTTACTGGAGTTGAAGACACTGCAGATGCAACTTAGGGCAGTTACAGCAAGCAAGACCTGTTTAGAAATACATTTCAAGAAACATGTATTACTTTTATACTATAAATGGTTCTTTAATATCTGGCTTTTCAGTTTGGGTCATATTGCATATTCCTGAAAAATACAGCCAAGCAAAAGGTTTGTTAGGAATCAAAATCAGAATACAGATTTGTTGAGATTCCAATTGTTCTCCATGATCAGAATTGCAGGTAGAGGCTATAGAAGGACACCCTCCTTCTATTGCTACATTAGATCTGGTCTGGGTAGTGCTATGTATCTGATGTAAGCATGGAAGCCCAAATGAAAAAGTCTCTTTATGACTTCACATATACAAAACATGTGCTGGATTCAAGGTTATAAAGAGCCATGCCAGGCAGATAATGTAACTGCTTGAGGTTGGCAGTTCTACTGGAGACAGTTAAATCTCCCCTCTCCTTTTACACGGTACTTTAAATGATCTGAAGTTAAATGCCACAATGCTTCTTTTTAAATTTATTTATTTATTTATTAAAACATTTTTATGCCGCCCCATTCGCCGAAGCCTCGGGGCGGCTTACAACATAGATAAAACAATAAGTTAAAATATCCATATAAAACAATCTTAATTAAAACACACATTATAAAATAAGCCGCCCTGGGCAGATAAAATTCAATTGTATTTAGCATTTAAAATGTTGCTTAAATAAAAAGGTCTTAGCCTGGCGCCGAAAAACAAATAACGACGGCGCCAGGCGGACCTCTCTGGGGAGCGCATTCCATGACTTAGGCGCCACCGCTGAGAAAGCCCTTCTCCGAGTAGCCACCCTCCTAATTTCTCTCACGGAGGGCTCCCGGAGAAGGGCCTCTCCCGCCGATCTCAGGGGGCGACTGGGCAAATATGGATGTAAGCGCTCCTTCAGGTAATGCACTTGATTCATATGAAACATAAAGGGCTGACTATCTTGGGAATTAATATGGGCTAAATTTGCCTTCAGAAAGCAGAGTAGTTAGATCTGTATTCCCTGAAGGAACATTCACAAATATGTGGTGAAAAGCATTAGTGTTATTTCATTACAGAAAATACCAATTACCTAGCAAATGTGGGTTGGAATCTGAAGGGCTGAGTGAGCTCCATGCTAACTTAGCCTTCCAACCACATAATTTGACTCTTTTGAGAGAACATGCATACGGTTATGCTGTGGGGTTGCATATGCATCACGTTTGTTTGATGTGGAAAGCTCTGACAGAGTCAGTCATTTACACTGAAGACTAGAAGGGAGGGGAGAAATAAAATCCAGTATCTCAACAGGTGATAGGTGCACATAACCACCTGTTTGGCAGGTGAGTGTGCAGAAGTCCTCATATACAGCAGTGATCAATCATTATATTTAGCTGCAGCTAATGATCAGGAACACCCAGATTCACAGTTCCACTACATGAGAAAACAGATAATCCGGTAGACCTATTAAGAATCCTACATCTCCTCTTCCTGCCGAAGAAGATTCAGGGAAGTGTCTATATTTTGCCAATACACTTGCAAGTCTTTGAGCTAAGGGAGCAGAGGCTTTAATGTCCTTCATTAAACCTCTGTAGGATTATGGTTAGCATTTTCTAGACATGTAAGCTCTTATACTGTAGTTTGACCATGGAGAAAACACAGTATCATTTCTATCTGATATCTGGCTATATAAAAGGAACTCAGATTATAATTTTGGGGTGTCCTAAACTTTCAAATTCTACCTTGTTTCTCCACCTGTATTGCACTTTGTATGAAATACAGCTGCTGCTGCTCTTCCTCCTCCTCTTCTGTTTAAACATGCAAATAAATGATTGCACCCTAAGTCATCGAAGCCCCCTCTAGTAAGAATAGAGAAAAACAATCCAAGATTTCCTGTTTGCTCCAAAGAAGACCGAGGGCCTCAGAGCACCTCTGTGTGGAAGCACAACATGCCTTCTCTGCAGCTGTTTACCTTCATTTCTCCATAATGCAAAGAATTCTGGACATCGCTGGCACGTATAATACTGACACCAATCTCATTCCCAGTTGTCATTACTCCCTTCACTGTAACTGTAGCAACATTTTGGCTAGATGAAGACCAAGTGAAATTGCCACTTCCACCACGAGCCTAGATCATACAAAAAGAAGAAAAAAATCCAAACATTAATTTCATTATAGAGTGTAATTGGCTTAATTTATTCCTGTAAACAACTACCCTATTAATCACTGAAACAATTGCAAGAGGATAGTCCAGCATAACATTTCTGGTTAGAAATTTACAGAAAAAAAACCTTTCTGATCCACTAAAAACATCAACAACTGTATCTGAATCTACTATTTTTTTACACACCAATCCTCCTCCTTTGCTACGCCATACCGTCTCATTGTTCCTTTCCTGAAAAATTCTGATTCCCAGATATATTGGTGATTAATAGGGCCTCCATGTCAGTGTACCACTTCACATTTCAGCACACAAGAGGCCCAGCTTATAGAACTGCTGCATTTTTTTCCTTTTACTGAAAGCTTGAGACAGCCAACTGAATGGTTTTAAGTCTCAGTACAGCTAACTTGTGCACTGTTTGAAAGCGTTTTCTACCAATGGGAATTGCTGGGAAGTACAAATGGCAAAAGAGGGCAGAGAAAAGGAAGAAAATTGATTTCTTGCTGTCATCATGTCTTTATTTTTAGCCTAAAGGGGAGGCTAGCTTTGTATAATCTTGGCTCCAGAAATTCATCAGAAGTTGACATTCATGAACAACAATAAAGGGTCCTTGTATTTACTCCATTGAGCCTTACTGAAGTCCACGCAGTTTCCATATAACATCCGTAGTCTCTCCAAGGATCCATTAGCTGAAATCCATGTAATCAGGTCTATGTCCTTTGCTAAAATCAAAACTATTTTAAAGAAAAGCTTCAAAAGCTTAACTTCATTTTTGTGGGCTGAGCAAGAAAATGCAACCCACACTGTTTTGAGAGCATATGACTATGGAAAGATGAACGACCTTGCACATTAAGCAGCAGGACAGCTTGGTATGCTATTGATGGCAGGGATGTATACCATCTGTTTCAGCTTCGTAGCTGTATAGCAATCAGGAAGAAGAGAGCTTCCCCACCATCCAAAGTAGCACATTAATCTGCCAATCTGATCAGTGTATTTAATTATGGCGACAGGGAAAAAAAACAGTAACAGCACAATCTATTCCCCCACAGACAACAAATCATCCCTCTCCCTTGCCTGTCTTCAGGATGCAGAATTCCTCTCCTCAGCTGTGTCCCTGGGCCTGGTCCCTGCCTGCACATGCAGCAGGGCTGCGCAGGTCAGGAATAACATGCTGCAGAATGATTCTAAAAAGCATTATGCTGCCCAAACCAGAAACAAAATAAAAAAGTCAATGATATAATCACATTTAAGAAAATAATCTTCCCCTTTAGTTTCCTGGTCCAAACTGTTCAAAGAATTAAGTATATTGAACATGATGAACACAATTAAATCCATTTTGTCCCTTGCGGGAATTGTTAGATTATACATTTGCCAAATACTGTGATGGCCAATTTCCGTGGCTTAACAATCCTAGAACCAGAATCTGTCATTAAAATATGAAGTAAACAACATATTTCACTTTATTATACATTCTTTGATCTGAACTGGAAGGAAAAAAGGGCTGTATTCAGTGCTGACTTTACCTTGCCAAAGTGCTTCCTCTTGTGTAACACAGGACACCCAGTTTTTATTGGCCATTTCCCGGACAGCCCCAGAATCCTCAGGGATTGCTTCCCATAGAGGATAGGCTTGTGATGGGAAAGATCTATCACAATCAGGCTCCATGACTTGCACAAGAGGAAACACTTACTGCTAAGGCAAAGCCACTATTGGATACAAGCTGGAGTCCACTGTATCTCAAAGCTGTAAGAAACAGTTTCACGGTGCACTCTAGTCAGAATCAAGAAGGCCTGTGTTCAGTGAGACTTACTTCCTACTACTCCTGTATGAATTCAGTCAATCTGATTAAAGCTAACTTTATTTTTTCTAACATTGGTAACTAAGTTCTTGACCAGAACAACCTCCCACCCTTCAGTAATTCTTAGATGTCAACAAACAGTTGTCATTTTTTCAAAGTATGTTTCATGTTGTTGTCTCTTTTGAAGGAAACCTTTCCTCTAGACAGAGGATGAACATCTCTGTAGACAATCGCAAAGGCTTTCACAACTGTAATTGGGAAAGAAAGAGCGAGCGAGCATAACAGAATTTATTTTCTCTGAAGAAATTCTAAGGAAGAGTAGCTCTGGTTATTCCTTAGAAATGGAGACAGCATGAAAAGTGCAGTAGAAAAGGCATGGTTGTAAGATTTACTATACGTAAAGGCACAGTCTTTGCCTTCCAATAATAATGTTATTGCAATAGTGAGGGAAACAAAAGGAAGTGAAGTATGTATGTCCCTGCCAGTGTTCTAAGGAGAAATTCATTCTTCTCTGAATATCTTCTTGGCAATCTTCCTATCTGCTAACTTATGGAACTCACATGCACTAAACCATAAGCATTTGTTGTTGCTGCTGTTGTTTTCCATTTGTTACTTGCCACTCCCAAAGATTATGTTCTGCAATCATACTTAGTTTGAAAGGAAGGCTCCTTAATCATAAGAATGTGCCATAAAACAAAACGGAGGGTTTAAAGCAGCAGGTGTCAAATTACAGCCCAACAGTGACACAATTCCATTTTCTAATAGAAATAGGGTTGTAGCCTCAAAAGGTAATAATGCACACAAGGATCATAAAGTGCCCAATAGCTAAGCTGCCTGTTTTGTGCATTTAGATGGCTTTCGACACTTACCTTTATTGTATACTGATAGGATCCTGCTTTTGGTTGCCATGGAAACGTCAAAATACTTGGTGCAAGAGTAATGGGACCATAAATGTCTACTTCTTGTTCGTTTTGTACAGGAACGGGCAATGTGTGAACACCTCCATCCTATTAAAAACATATTCAATTATATATTTGAAAAAATAAATCTCCATCTTAAGAGAAGCACTGTCAGGAAAAAAGTAGGGCTACTTCATATATTACTTTTCCTGCCATAGTCACACATGCATACCTCTGCATTAAACATACTATGGATTCTTTTAAGTATAACTGATAGCAAGACTATGGTTTGGGCACGAGGCATTTCCTGAGCAGACGTTGATCAACGGAGGCTCTTCTCTAGGGGCACCACTTTCTGCACTTGCTGTATTGTCACACTTCATTTATAGCCTGCCTCTTTTCCTCTTGTGCGAAACTGAAGATGGCTTACATAGCTCCATTGTATCCTCACGACAACAATCCTGTGAGGCAGGTTGGGCTGAGAGCTCATAACTGACCCAAAACCACCCATCTTCATGGCTCAGTGGGAACTAGAACCTGGCCCCCCACTCCAGTACTCTCACCCCCACCCCACGCCGGCTTTCCCTTAGGTGGGCAACAACTGGAGATGGCAACTGCTCTGCACAATCAAGCAGCCCACCAATTTGAATATTCAAGTGGCAACTGCGGCTTATGAACACATCCAAACCCAGTGAAGATGGGTTACGGAATTATTAATAAGCCACTCACAACCCTAAAACAGCCTATGGGGTTAGATAACATGACAAGCCATGGCTGCAGCTTGATTAATCAAAAGCTGCCCAGCACTCACTGCAAGCCACCATGGCTTAAATAATCCATGGCTAGGTGCAGTAGTCACAGGAAACTGGCCCCTACTTTCTTGGCTGTGGCACTACATTTTGCCCTGAACCCAGTTTTATGCTGCTTCAGCACCAGACATAGATCTTGTTTTCCCAGGCCTTCTAAAATGTTACTGGAATTCAGTTTTATCTGCTGCTGTGATGCTTTCAGCCTTTTATTGCCTCCATTTGTGCTACTGTGTTGGTAGGTTGTGTTATGGAAGTTAGCCAAAGGGCAAGATTAGGAATGTGTGAGAATTTTGTTTCACTTGGGTTTTGACAAGTTTATTCAAATTCCAGTAACAATTATTCCTATAGACCAAAAAGGACTTCAGAGTAAAAGAAAATTATATGGGGGAAAGCAAACTGGACAGATCTTTGAGGGCTTAGTTTTAAAAGTCTGGGACTGAATATCTACATATTCAACCATACTAGAGCTGCCACCTCTTTTTTTCTGACGGGACGCTCAACTTTAACAGCTGCATAACAGGCAAATACATCATGGGTTCTCTGTGCTGCTTCTATTGAATTTGACTGGGCAGATAGAGGAACATTTCATTTCAGCTTATTTTTTTTTAAATAAGGATTTGCCAAAATTTGCTAATCTCCTATTTGGGAGTATAAGCACTTCAGATACAGGAAAATATGGATATTTGAGAATATAAATCTATTTCCTATATGTAAATATATTTAAATATATGCATAGGCTAACAAGTTAAAACAATAGAAGTTGCCTGATTTCTGTGGGAAAATGTATTTGTGCCACCATATAAAATGGGAGAAAATACATGGTGCTGGCATGAAGATATGCGTTCTTGTCCATAATTCATAGAAACATAGAAACAGAGCGAGTCAGAAAGGGCCTCCTGGGCCACCTAGTCTGACCTCTGGCACCAGCCGGCTCCACTCATGACATGCCCACCATGTGCATGTCCAGCCTATCCTTGAACACCCACATCGATGTGGCCTCAATGACCTCTCCACCATGTTTAGGCTGATTTACTTCCATGTATGTCAGCGTAGCATTATAGTTACACACATACAATTATTAATCTATTATACAATTTTGTTCACAAGTAAAATTAAATGGTGGGAAAAAGAAACCAACTCTATATTTTTCCAACAGCTACAACATTTAACATTCACATCCACTAAATATTACAAAAGAAAGAAGTGCATTTAAAGAAGAGTTGCTTTTCTCTTGCCAGAAATGGCACCTTCTGGACTCCAAACTGGCAATTCTATTGCCATGTACAACCACTTCCTTCCAACTAAGAAACTCTCTCCACAATCAATCTGCTCACAAGCATGGAGGGTAGCCAAAATCTGTGGCCCTAAGTGGCTTCTATTTCTTGGCTAGAGAGGTGAGACTTCAGTTCCTGTGGAGAGCTGTTCGCAAGATAATTTCAGACCAATCATTTTGCCTGTGTCAGCACTTCAGAACTTCTGCGATGGTCATGTAGCCCTTCTAATATTTAAGTGATAAAGTGTTAAGTATGACCAAAACTTGTTTGTAACAAGTACCATTACTGTATGATCATAAATCACTGTGGAAGTCTTTTGACAGAAGAACAGGATAGACATGCTTAGAATAAACAAACAGACTGGTGTGAGGAAAACCTTGTGTATCAAATGGAATAACATAAACTTTAATTGTTAAGTTTGTCAGTACTGCAACTTGCTTATTAATAATGCCAAATCCAACCTGTACAAAATACAGCAAGACATGATCTAATATTTATTATTTATTGGTGACAAAGAAGTAGTTTTGGATAACTTCTGATCCACCACCGATGCATTAGAACTGTTCTAATCTTGTCAGGAGAAGATCCTGGATTAGTCACTTTCCAGGAAACAACAGCTGTGTTTCAACAACATCTTAGCCATATTTTAGTTGTTCTTGTGTCACCAGTAATACCTGTACAGGGCCTGGCCTAGGTCTTTACACATGAACTTAATGAACTATCAGAACTAGAGTTGTGTATGTGCATGTTTCTTTTATAGATTTCCTGTAGTTTTGATGCCTTTTATTGTCCTGTATTTATCAACAAAGGTACCGTTTTGCTCTATCACTATAGTTATTGATTTAAACAAGACTTACATGGGGATATATTGTAGATCTGTAATTCAAAATTCTGGGCTACTAGGGTGGAATATAAATGCAAATAATAAATAAATAATAAATAAAAGGTAATGAGAAGAATTTCAATCAATAGGGGCTATTTTCGAGTAAATAAATGCACGATTAAGTTGAAGAGTCATCTCAATTTCTATTAAACAAGTCCCGTTGATGTGGTTGGGTCCTGACCCCCCTTGTACCTATTGGGTACAAGGCTTCAGCTGGAAACAAATCCAAGTCAAGCAGTTTCTCTTCAAAGAGACATACCTGATCGACAATAGATGTTAATGAAGCACTTAAAATGGTGTGGCCATCCTTTATTGCTTTCACATAATGATAGGAACCATTCAGAGAGGACTGGAGAACCCTGAAATATTCTTCTGATAAGTATGCTTCAATTCTGAGATTCTGAAATCAAAAGGGTAGTGCAATTACTGCACATATAAAAATATACCCTGCATAAAGCACAAGTTGATATATGAAGGAGCGATAACAGAATATATGGCATTTCTAGTTTTGTGTTTGCCATAAGCCAAAATTTCCACCCCTGACACATGCCATTGCTACTAAGTGAAGAACCTCTTCTTATTCATACAGACCTGCATCTAATTTCAATTTAGGATTTCCATCTTAGGAACTAAAATGTACAACAAATGTTGATATATAGTTCAATGGATTAAACCAACTTGCTTAATATTACAAATGGTATAGTAACTATCAAAACAAGGAATCAACCAAGCTTTAAGTTTAAATGTTAATAATCAATTTCTGTATATTATTTCACCCTGTTTTCAACTAGGGTGGCCTCTTGTTTTGCTTGCTATGCATTTAATTTATTACCAATAGTAGAAAAATTCACTGGCTTATTTTAAGCATAACAGCCTACTACTAATGACTCAGGAGAAAGACTAAGTAAAAAAAGCAACTAAAAAATAAGCTGTATTTTTATAATGTGGCCCCAGGATTCCAGTTTATTAGCCTTGTTCTGGTGCTAAGTCACTGTTGTATGAGTCATCCACTTCGAAAACTTCCATTAAGCAGGCCATGGTTTGCATTTTGAATGCTATTTGTGCATATCATATTATAGAAGCAAATTGGTAGCTGAAAACTATGTACTGCCAGCATGATCTCCACAAATCATACTAAAACTATGCTTCCAATTTGTGCAAACTGTGGAAATTTACACAATGTACACAAATGTACACAAATTTCCTTAGCATTAAAAATATGCAAGCCACAGCCAATCTTGGAGTCTATGGAAAACATTTCAACTTGGCCTTCTTCCAGTCACTGGCAAGAAGCCCACCAACTCGAATGAGCTAGACTTCACAGCATCAGCACATACCTACCAGTAACCCTAATTTAAAGGAACAGAAAAATGGATTTTAGTTATTCATAATTTTAATAATTCATAATTTAATAATTTTCATGTTATTATTTTTAATTTAATAATTTAAAATAACAGAAAAGGGTTCACTCAACACACTGAGCTACTCTGTAAATAATAACAGTGGTTTGCCTGTTCATGGAACAAACCATGGTGAAACTGACAGATGGTCAGTGTACTGTGGTTTATTCTTTTTCTCCTTCCCCTCTAGTCCTCCTAGTGTCCTTCATGGCAGAATTGCCTCCCATTTCCACTTGTCTCTTTAGTTTACCACCATGTTGCAGCCTACCCTCTATAATTGCTGTCCCTTTAGTTTGCCACCTTTTTCCATTTTTCAAAGACTCACAAATGAGCAATTGGGGTGAGATTTTGTCCCAGACCCAGAAATATTAGCAAATGTCTTCATATATTTGGACTGCCTTTTACTTTGCCATTTAAGCGTTTCTCCTCTAGCTCCCTTCCTAATTTAAAAACCAATAGAAAAATCCTATAATATTTGACATTTTTATTAGATATAGCCCAAATTCAGTTAAGAGAAAATGTACACCTGTATTTCACTTACATCAGATAAATGCAACTTATTACTTGATTTATCATACACTTCAATGGTGATTTCATATAGCCTTTCTGTTTCCAGGACCCACTTGTCGCCAGGACGAACTGAAAATCCTACAACACGTAAAAGGCATTTTAAAAGGATATGAGGTAGGAAAACACATTTCATATCAGAATAATACTTTGAATAATATTTATTCTATCAAAATATTTATTAGGAAAATTTGTTTGTTATAACAGGATTCTATTATTCAGCTGATTAGATTTTGCCAAACTAAAAAATCAGCAATCACCAGATTCTGCAACTAAAGTACATTATTTTTAATTTGTTAATTTAAATTTTATTGTTTCAGTTTTCAGGAACACAAAAATAAAGGATTAATAAAAAGCAATGCATCTTCAAAAGCAGAGCAAATAATACTTCTAAATAAAAGCCCATATTCTAAAATGTTTTACATTGCTTAAACAAATAGTTTTTCATTCATTGCCAATAAATAAATGAATAAATAAATAAATATGCATATGGCGCTATTAACTGAAAAGGTCTTATTATGGTATACTACTGGCCTTACTGCCTAGAGCATGGAAACCCACAAAGGGGCAGATGAGGGCATACAAAATACATAGCTACATTCATATTGGAGGCGATGCTTAATTATGCAAATCATATTCACTCAGGCTGCAATCCTGTTCGGTCAGAAAAAGTCCTACAATTCCCACCATCTCCCAGCCAGCTATACTGCCACATTTGCAAACAGAGCTGGAAACATGTGAAACTTAAGAAAAGGCAACTATAAGACGCGAAAGACATCAAACAATTGTGTCAAAACAAACATGGCCAAGTTTCTACTTAGCTCAGACAAATTATGTTTGGACACATGGAAGTTGGGACTGTGGGAAAGCCCAGAATGAGCACAAGCCCCTGTACTTGCAAAGGGTTGACTCAATGTTTGGCAGGGCACATAGTTGTAAATTTATTGAAAAGAAGATTCCTCGGTATTGATATTTCAGATTGAAATGTAATTGTTAGCACTACACATTTCAGAGTCATCAATCAGCCACTCACGAAGGAATGAATTATAGGAAATAAATGCCAATACTCTATAGCAAACAAATAATTGTGGAGGTATTTAGGTAAATGATTACTAAATGAGTGCATGAGTTTATCCCCAAAGTTAACAAGAAAAACCATCTGCTTAGCACTGAACATCGAATACTAACCTAAGTATCCTGGATCCACAACATAAATGGTGCCATTTGGTAATTTGGAAGCACCTTGCATAGAAATGCTTGGAAAACAGTCAAGGAATTAAGGTTTTGTTAAAATAAAGATTAGATTTCAATAATTTAAAAGTAATGCATTATTTCACTAAAATCTATAAAAGGGATGACCCCCATAACTAACAGTACTCAAAAACTTGTTCCTGCTTGTTATTTTTAACTGTATTTTAAACACACCACAATTTCTTGGGTTTGCATTCAACAGGCAAGTATCATTTAAAAATGAGAAGAAAGCTTCCAAACACTTCCCCATGGCTGAAAAACAAGAGAATACCAGAAAAGTGAGTACACAAGCTCGGTAATGGCTTGTTCATTGAGTCAAGAACCTCGATCTTCCATTATTAAACCTGTGCCTTTTATCATTATATTTACATTCTTATGCACACTGAACTACAAACAAATGAAATAAACGGTGGAGGCAGTATGTTTGACAGTACGGCAATTAAGGCAGAAAAACACCAGCAGAGGGAATAAGGATAACTTGCAACTCTGGAGGAGTCCATGTCCATAACCTACATGGCATTTTACTCAACCGGAGCAAAAAGCGTGGCCAGGATCACACATCAGCTCCTGTATCTTTTGAAGACTCCAGGCAACTGTTACAGCAGCTATCAGGGTGGTTGAGGCACCCCAGAGAGCCCCTTTCCACCCTCCCAATGCCAGTGTAACCTGGCACAGACCACTTGCCCACTCACTCTGTGGATGCTACAGGAGAACCAGGAAACAGACTGGGCAGGGATGCCAGAGCAACGTCCCCATTGCTCTCTGGTGTTTGAGGAAGCTGGTGATAGCCTGCTCCTTAATGAGCAGGAGTGGCGGAGTTACTGAGAAGCTGGAAGGGAGCTCTCTGCAGGTGCCTGCTGCTATTGCTTTGGACAGCTGCTGCCACAGTCGAGGGATTTCTGAACACATGCCAGCCAGTGCTCTGGCTCCTATAATTGCATCGAGCTTCGGGGCTGAAGGAGAAAATCAGTCAGACCGGAAAACGCCATGCAGAAAGGATATTTTTGTGGGAAAGTACAACATTACTCTGACCCCGCTGCAATGCAGTAACAGTGGACGTTGCCTGGTTCAGCTTGGCAACAGGCCAGGCAGGATCTCCCCCCGGGCTGAGGGTGTCATTGCGAAGCTGCAGTTCGTAGTGGTCGGAAGGCATCAATAACTCTGCAGAGAAAGCAAGAGGGCACAAGAAGCAATGAAACGAGAAAGGTGTCAATATTTGGATCCTATCAATACAAAAGAAAATCAACTCACCGATAACTTCGTGCTTAGCACATAAACTTTTAAAGAAAGCATTTATTGTACTAAACAATAGGTACAATTTAATCTGGATGCCTGCCACTCTATGAACACACAGAATGATGGGCATCCAGTGTTCGGCAGAAGGAGCTTGGAAGTAACATTTACTTCCAAACTCCTGCTGCTTGGCAAACCACTTAGATGGCTGATTTCAGCTCCTGCAGTGCTGCATAAAGGAAGGAGGCTGAGCTGCCACCTGGGCTGAAGCAACAGGCTATGAGAAAAGATTCTTCTTTTGGGCTGTGCAATGCCCATCCAATGTAATGCCATGCCAGGCTGGCCTGTGATATCTCCTGGTTCGTGGAATACAGACAGCACCCAATGTACTAAGTATATAAACTTATGGCACAGCTTGCACGATGCCACCCAAGTATCTCTCTCTCTCTCTCTCTCTCTCTCTCTCTCTCTCTCTCTCTCTCTCTCTCTCTCCCCCTCTCCCTCCCCCCCCACACACACACGCTTAAGCAAGCATTGCCTTTGCTGTACCCCTATGCCACTGAACATACAACAGGTAAATTTAGCTGCCACGACTCAGCCTGCTAGTATTTTTAATGGGCACATGCACAACACTGTAATTGTAGGAGTTCACACAGATTAATGCAATGCAGTCTAGCTGAAAGCTCCTTTCCACTCAAAAGGGTTTCAAGGAAGTGCCTTCCAGATAAAATACTAAAGGCCCCATCAAGATTTGACTCTGACCCAGTCACAGACCCTATCACAGTCTTATTGACTTAAATGTAGCCACACTAGCCTATAAATCTATGAAGATGCATGAAATACAAACCTGTAATCTTCCCTCGCCTTATTTTCTGAACTTTATATTGCACTGACATTCCTACCAGTAGGTAGAGATCATAAGCTGGATTTAATATGATGTTCTCCAAAATAAACAATCTGACTTCAGCAGCAGGCACATTCTGTTGATTAAGAGGATAATTAATTTAAAGGCTCAACCACACACATATCCAAATAAATAATTAGCTTTATCATAAAAAGGTAACATCTTTTTTTAAAAAATTCTGAGAATAAAAAGCTTGACCACACTACTGTTGCTTTCTAGTAACTTCATGTCTCATCTAGGAATGGATATGAACAAATTAAATTAAGAAAATTAAAAGTGAAAACTCTTTTTGCATAATCTGACAGTTTCATTGTCATACAATGCTGACATAAAAGTTCCCAATAATTTACAGTACACTATTATGTGAAATACATTTTTTTTCTTTAAGTGTATACTGTTCATACATGCACAACATTTGGTTTATTACTACTGCATAGATAGCTGAAAGTTTTAAAAAAATTAAGTTAAACTGATTTTTAAAGACAAAGCCTTATTTATCAATGTGTATATCTTGTAAGAGGAAGAAAGGTGGGATATAAAAAGCCCCGAGGCGTTTTGCGAATGGGGTGGCATAGAAATGTTCTAAATAAATAAATAAATAAATAAATAAATATAAATGCAATATAAGAAATAACAGCCACTCTCAATTTGATTTTATTGGAGATGTTGACATGGTATAAAGTCCTCACTGAGAACGGCTCAGTTGCCAACTGAACTGTCTCTGCAGTCCAATTCTTCCTTTAACTTCCCTGCTATTGTTTTTATTTTTATTTCTAGTTTATACTGCACTCTGAGCCACCCAGAGAGCCTTTGGCTGCGGGGTAGCATACAAATATGATAGACAAATAAATAAATAAACAAACCAAAGCCATTAAATTCAATAAACTGGTTAAAATGGTTTTAAACAGAGTTAAGGTTATGCATGAAAAAGCAGGGAAATGGTGAGTTGTATCCTTCATATGAATACAGAAAATGCAACTGAGATTCTTACTTCCAAAGCAGGTAAACTATCTGGGGATGGCTCATACGATATGCAGGGGAGACTGTGAGATTATGATAAATTGGTGGTCAATTTATGGCTCCTTCCTTCCTTCCTTCCTTCCTTCCTTCCTTCCTTCCTTTATTTATGGTGCAGTCCTGGCCAACCTGGTGTCCTCCAGATGTGTTGGACTGGAGTTCCTACCATTCCTACCTGGCATTATGCGGCTGGCTTGGAATGCTGGGAATTGCATATGGAAGACATCAGGTTAGGAAGGCTGTTCTGGATCATTGTCTTTCCCAGAATTAGGATAGAACACATTTCAACTTGATATATTTAAAAAAGAAAAGAAACTAAAACACTTCGGTACATGAGTTTTCCATGTAGTATGCAAGTTGTAACTACATACAATACTTCATCTATGCTGCCAACGATTTCTCCAAGTATAAAGGTTTTTATAATGCCAAGGATGGGCTATTTATTTATTATTTATTTATTAAAAACTTTTCTATACTGTCCCATCACAGATGTCTCAGGATGGTTTACAACAAATTAGGATGGTCATTGGCACCCTCTTTTCTGGAGTCGGGCTAGAAGATATGGGATCCACCAAAGACAACCAAAATAGGTGCAGCACTTTAAAAGATTACCTGAAACCAAGTGCATCTTGAATGCCTAAGGAAGGCAGTTCTAAGATAATCTTTTTAAAGTGCTGCACCTTTTGGTGGTTCCATATGTTTGATGGTTTGTTTGTGGTATTTTATCTTTGGTGGGCTCCATTTATTCTAGCCTGACTCCAGAAAAAAGGGTGCCAATGCAGCCCAACATTTCTACAGGGCACAGATTCGGAAGGATGCTCAAAGAGAGAGAGAGAGAGAGAGAGAGAGAGAGAGAGAGAGAGAGAGAGAGTGTTAAGACATCCTAAATTGCTCATCATCAGTTTTTCACAACTCCTTTTCTCTCCTGCATATCATATGTTTGATCTACTTTAGCAGAATGAAAAATTTCACTTGCACTTTTTGGCTTCTTCTGGCTCAAGAGCCTTCACTCAGAATTTCCCTGATGTGTGGTGCTTGGGTGAAAACTATATAGCCTGATTTTTTTTCTTTTGTAAACAGTGGCATTTTGTTGATTGAATATTGCAATCTTTTCAGGAAGAACAGAGCTAAGTTTGACCTCTGGAAAGCACCTGTGGGGACTGCCTCTTTGGAACATCTTCTGTTTTGAAGAAGTGTCATGTAGTCTGACTCTATCTGTGCACAACCTGTACATTACCAAATAAACTCAAGTATT
This sequence comes from Varanus komodoensis, assembly GCF_004798865.1. Taxonomy (NCBI): domain Eukaryota; kingdom Metazoa; phylum Chordata; class Lepidosauria; order Squamata; family Varanidae; genus Varanus; species Varanus komodoensis. The sequence goes on from NW_025336346.1 coordinate 11,915,786, forward strand.
ACTTATCCAGTGATTTCTCTTCAAAAGGTAACTAAACAAAGAGAACGCCTTGAGAAAATGGAGAACTATTAACAATGTCTTTCCCAGTACACTGGTATGCCATAATAATAATTTAAAAAAAAAACAATAAACTGATAGTAAAGAAAAAAAGGGGGGTAAGGAAAGAGAAATGGGAGGTGGGGGAGAGAAGATGTCTAACTGAGCAAGGAACTATCCCCTTGTCCAAAATTCTAGTCTGTGGCTTCTAGAGTTGCTATGCATTATTCAAGTCTGTGGTTATTACTACATCCTTTGAAAGCAAGAGGTTTGGTACTTTGGGGAGAAGAAATGGATGTCAACTTGCAAAATATTGAATGCTGCAAGTTAACTTAAGCGATAGTATTCTGTATTGCCATGTGGGTAATCTGCACTGCCATGTGGTGAATGAAGTATAGCGTTCAATTTTCTCTGAACTCACACAGTTTATGAAGAAAAAGAACGTAGTGAGAAGGGATGCCTCAGCATCCCCAAATCAAATACTCCGCAGGGCTTGTGCCTGCTCAGTCAAGAAAACCGAGGAAGAATGTGAAGAGGAACCAACGGAGTGGGGGGCAGGAGGAAAATGGAACCCTCTCCCCCGAAATCTGCCAATTTAGAAATGGTAATTAAGAACTAAGCTTGCTAACTTGCATTTTAATACACTTTAAAAGTTAATGTTAACTAATTTAAAGTTAATTGTATTTGAATTAATTCATTTAATGTTTTCTGATTTTGAAATCTATCTTCTCATCCTGCGCTGAAGTTGAACTTTAAAAAATGGCATGAGGTGTACTGGGAACAGGGGTGCCTGCGAGGAACACCCACAAGATCTCATGGAGGAAAAAAAGTTCCTTTGCCCTTTCTCATGGTAATTTCTGATCAGATGGTAAATCTAACATTAGGGTCTTGTGAGGTAAAAAGTAGGATGGAAACAGATACTAAAGTGTCCTAAAAGATTCTCAGGAACATCACCAACCATCCTTGTAACTTAGGTAGGTGCTGTGGAATGAGATGAAAGGGTGGAGCACCGTGGGGCAGGAAGCTGTGGCTCTAATTAGTCCCTCCAACTGGCTGTCACAGATGCACCTGTGTAACAGGGCCTCTGCCCTGGCTTTTCCTTGGCGAACAGGCCTGTGCGTGTGCCAATTGCATCTATGCTGCCAAAGATTTCTTCAATTATAAATATTTTTATAATTCCAAGGATGGACTATTTATTTATTTATTTAAAATGCTTCTGTGCCGTCCCATCACAGATGCCTCAGGATGGTTTACAACAAATTAGAACAATAAATTAAAAATAAAATACTAGATACCTTACACTTGGTGTTGCTTCTGTAGAACCTTCAGACCATAGCAAAGGCCAGGTCATTAATCATGATCTGCAGAACAGCCTACATATTCTCAACAGATCTGCACAGCTATCTGCTTCCTTCAAGGTGCAGTTCAAAGTAATGGCTCTGATCTTTAAAACACTACACCATCTGGGTCTAGGGTATCTCAAGGGTAGCTTAGTTCCATATGAATGTGGTCATTTGTTCTAATATTTCAAGGCCCTACTTTGGATGAATGAACACAGGAACTATCCTCATGGAACACTCTCTCATGATAACTTATGCACAGTATATATATGCACTACCTATTTGAACATATGAATGATTAAACAAGTACATATTGTATGCACAAATGCATACATATTCAATGATGAAAAACCTCCCAGTGTAAGACCTGAGTTAAGGATATCTCATGTTGCCTCTATCCCCACAAGAGTAGGAAATTGGAAGCTAAAGCTGATGTTTTAAAGCTGATACTTTCCAAGATCAGTCAGTGTGCAATTTCAGAAACTGCGCTTGCTTGCAAGGTACCCTCCACACACCCCTTGCTCCTTCAAGCCATGTGGGCACAATGGCGTTCCTGATAAGAGCAAATTAGTCCCACGCTGCCCTGTGAAACTCTGTGCCTGGCCCAAAGTCACCCAGTTGGCTCCATCGATGAGCAGGGACTAGAACCCAGATCGTCTGAGTCACAGATCTGCACTCTTAACCACTACACCACACTGGCTTTCCTTTAGGAAGAGATGAGAGTGGTAAGGAAGGGAGTAAAGCTAACAAACTCATCTTTACTCATCTTTCATGTGTATAGATTATACGCAACATCAGTGTCTTATTATGGCTAGAATCTTAATGCTCTGAGTGAGTGTACATGATATGCAGGCAAAATCTTACTGCTGAGGGTCTGTTGTTCCAGAGTTCCTGCATAGTAAAATCAGTTTTCTGAAACCACACACAGAATACACAGTGTGTTCTAAGGTTTTCACACTTCACCACAGTTTTTCCAGTTGTCCAGACCCGGGATTGCCATTCTACTATTGTTGATATGCTAATACTATATTGTTCCCTGGAAACAGGGGCCCCTTTTCTTTCTCCCACCTGCAGAAAAGGTAGCTGTGCACAGCAGCAATGCCTCTGACAGCCACACAAAAAAATTGCAGCGGTGCTGTCTTGGATTTTGCCAAGCAGCTCTCTGCTTCTGGCCTTTGTACCACAATGAACTGTGTTTTCTGGGTTCAGATGACCAAACAAGCCACTGTTATATGAAGAAAACCATTCAACAGATGGATGTTTTTGTCTGTGGTTTCTAAAGATTAAACATATCACACTGAACTACCATGACAGGGTTTGTGTGGCTTGACTGACCAACCAACAATGGTAAACAAACAAACACTAAAGCCATCCTGAACTGCTGTCTGAATTTGATAATGGACCGGGTGAAGCCCAGTAAACTAAAGCTCAGTCCAGACAAGACAGAAATACTGTTAGTATCTGGTCAGTCAGATGGGTTGAATGGTCAATACTTTGTCCTGGACAAGGTCATGCTCCCCCTAAAGGACAGAGTCCACAGCTTGAGGTGCTCTTGTACCCAAAACTCTCACTTGAGTCCCTGGTGGACTCAGAGGCCAAGAGCACCATCCTTCAGTTGTGGCTGATTTACCAGCTATGGCCATATCTTGACAGACAATGCTTAGCCAGTCATGCATGCCCTGGTAACATCCAGGTTGGATTACTACAATGTGTTCTTCAAAGATGGGGCTACTGGTTCAAAACTGGGCTGCTCAACAGTTAATAAGAACAGTCCATGAGTCCATATTACACTAGTTTTATATCATCTACACTGGCTACCAGTGGAAGTCCAGGCCCAATTTAAAGTGCTTGTACTTACATATAAAGCCCTAAATGGTTTGTACTCTGGGCACCTGAAGGACCGCCTTCTCGTGTATGTTCCTACCTGTCTGATAAGTTCAAGTCAGGAGGTCCTTCTTAAAGAGCCATCCCCCAGGAAAGTGAGGGGAAGGGCAGCAAGCAGGAGGGCCTTCTTGGTGGTAGCACTCCATCTCTAGAATAGGCTCTCCAGAGGCTCAGTATGAACAAACCAGCAACTGATTCTTCAGCTAGAAATCTGACTCTGATCTTTAGTTAATATTCACTGAAGATAAACATGAAGGAAATTCATGAGGAACACTTTGGACAGCTAAGAAGAAAATTGATAAGCTACATGGACTGGAGCAAAGGAAAAGTGACTTTTGTTCATCCACCTGTACAGTTCTTTCACCCTGTAGAAACCTTTATCAAGCTCATCATTCCAAATCTCTAAAAATGCTTTCTAAGATTCCCTGTGGCTTCTTCCCCAAGACCCCCTTGATATTTTAAAAGGTACAAGTCACAGACCAATTTCTGTTCTGTGCATGTTGAAGACTTCAGCCCTATAATTTCTACAATATTTAGCTTGGTTAGAGACGAGGGGACTAAAAATGGTCCCCTGGTTTTGGAACAATAATGAAGATAATATGGGGTAATATTCTGGGTGGGATAATAACAAAGCATTTGTTATAGTCAGTGGCTTTTAGGAACACTCACATTCACCAGTGAATGCTGACCATGTACTATGTATTTTCTCGCTGCTGCAACAAGTGAGAGAAATGAATGCAGAAACACATATTCAAGTATTCAGCAGTGTATCATCTTATACCATCTTTCAGTCTCACAAAAGACCAAAGGATTCCTTTCTTCGCAGTAGATATCTATCTGTTATAGCTTACTTTCAGTCAGCATCATGAATCTTGTGTACAAAAGCTCATGCCACAGTACATCTGTTCATCCTAAAGATGCTGTAGAATTCTTGGTGAATTGTGCTATATTACAGTATATGTCTCTCTTATCAGCAGTGCTTTATTTCCATTACTGGGCACTAGTTGATAATAGGAGGAAAAAGATCATTTTAAGACATGGCTATAATAGAAATACTGGTTAAAAGCATCTTACCTTATAAGTAGTTTCTTGTATTCTTGCTTTTAATTTAGAACTTCCTGTTTTCATGCCAGACACTAGCACAATGTCTCCTTGTTTGCCAACTTTTTCCATCCCCCATATATAGGGAGGTGGTATATATGTTGATTCTGAGAACTTCAGGATACTGCGAAAGCATTAATAACATTAGATGTTAACATTTCTAAATTTTGCTTTAATATCTGTTGTTCATGCCAATACTAAAACATGCTTTTCATATCATGAGGAATGTGTCAGACAGGGAAGACGGTGAAATTTTAAGAACAACATTTTATATTGGAAAGTGGCACAAACACAGGGGTCTAAAAGGTCAGACCCAAATAATTTTCTTCTTAAAAAAGAAATATTTGTATCCTACTGAGAAGCCACAAGAATTAATAAGAACACTGAAAACTGTCCGTTAAGTATTTTGTATACCCAGAGGAATTTAGAATTTGCTAACTACCAAAATTGATGAGTCCTAAGACCCCTCTTCCTGTTTGCTGTCCTTTGCTCACCTTTTCCTTCAGCCCAACTGCCACTTCATGGATCCTCTTCCCCTCTTTCTTCTCTTTGAGGGAAACCCCGTAGGAACCACTGAGTCCTTGTTCGCTGATATTTTGCATCACATCCACAACAGATGTTCATGTAAATGTAACATGTGGGCCAAATACAATAACCGTTTTTGTACTTTGCTCCTATGCATGTGCTGTTAATCCTATTCTCAAGCTGCCCAGGAGCATATTATGAAGTGAGATATCACATAGATACCTACTTATATTTCCTAACAGTTACTTCAGTTACAGATTCTCTGTATCCAAGTGTAATCCATCTTGCATATCTCTAGATACCTACTTTAGTGGTCTTTGGACATAGCCTGGTAACATTTCTATGCTCCAAACGATCACACTTTAGGATGTCATATTGTTACGTTACGTTATTGTTTTAAATACTTGTTCATGAGTCACCCTGAAAATTGAGCTTCAGTGGAAAGGTAGGACATAAATCTCAAGCAAGTACAGTGGTACCATGGCTCACGAACTTAATCCGTTCCAGGACTCTGGTCATGACCCAAATTGGTCATGAGCCAAGTTAAATTTTCCCATAAGGTTCAATGTAAATAAGGTTAATCCACTCTGTAACTATTTTTTTTTAATCAGAAAAATGTAAAGCAAAGTGACAAAGAACAACAGAGATCGTGGCCATCTCCCCCTCACCCTGAGCACGAGCCTGGCCATCTCTCTGCCTCCCCTCCCCCCCAGGACGACTGCGATTGTGCCCATCATTCCCGTCATTCCTGCGTCATTCTGGCGCATCATTCCAGGGTGGGGGGAGAGATGGGCGTGATCGCGGGCACACGGGGGGGGAGAGACAGGCGTGAATGTGGGTGTGCGGGGGGGGGAGAGACAGGAGCGATTATGCTGTGGGGAGATGGTTGAGATCACGGTTGCGCTCTTGCAGGAAAGATGGGCACAATCTCGGCCATCTTCCCATTCGGGAAGGTGGGGAGATGGCCGCAATCGCGGTCACCACCCAATGCGGAGTTCATGACCTGAGTCAAAAATTTTATTAATTTTTTGTTTGCCACCCAATTTGGTCGTGAACTGAGGCATTCATGAACTGAGGTACCACTGTACCTAGAATTAAAGATAGTTAAATTTCAATTATTTTAATGTGAGAGAGATCAGCACATGTGCTTAGTCCATGCTTAGGTTTACCTGTACCTTGCCCATTTTTAAATAAATTGAGCTCTTGAAAGCAACTTTATATTCACTGCACCTTTTCTCCCAGATTATCAACCATTTAATATCCTGCTTAGTTCTAATTTGCAAAAATTGTTTATACGAGAAAAATTTTATTTACTATTCTGTGCACTACTTGGACGTGGCCAGAAACTCCAAGATATAAAATCACTTAAAATGCTTATTGTTTCATTTAGAATGAAAGTAACTGAATTGGGGTATAAAAAGAAAATCGCCTTCATTGAAGACCTATTTTCAAAGAGTCAGTATCAATATCGGAGCTACAGCAACAAATAAGAAGACCAGAATGAAAAGTATCCAAGGAGACAGTGCTCCTATATAGCATTTAAAGCTGATGAATCTTAGCAAAAATGAAAACTGAAACACGACATTTCTGTCTGAAAGCAATGAAGTGTGGCTCCTTGTAAAGATGGCTCAGCTACTAAGGCAATGAAAACAAAAATACAAGGGAGCTGTGCTTCTGCTTTTCATCATTTTGCAGTTAATGTATGAAGCTGATAAGCATGAAACTCATCCATGATGGGATGCACAAGCTGCAGGTGTTAGCTTGTGAACCAGCTGTATAAAAGAAGGCAAGAAGCAAAAAATCAAAAACCCATCTTAGTGTAATATCTTTATTGTTCAAAGATCACACTGATGTGCAGCCTTTTGAGATGTTCTTATCTTGTCAGCAAGCGAGCTGATAAAAAAAGCAAGTTGGTGGGGAAGTATGAGAATAGGAGTAAGAAAATGAGTGCCCAGATGTTGCAATCTACATTGTTTGCATAGACAGAGTCCTAAACCGGAAAATGAGCACTTGCAAACCTCCAAATTGGGCACTACCAGATGATGCAATACTTCAGGCCCTTATGACAACTGGAAAATAGCAGACAAATGTAGAGTATATGTTTATTTTAGATACCAAACCCAGCTGGTAACTCAAACCTGTTTTGAGTTTGGATGAACCTGACAGGTTTTGTGGTTCATAGAAAACAGAAGTAGAGATCAGCTAGGAAGACTGAGGGTTCCACAGTGAATAAGGTCCACCTTTTTCAAAACGATTACAGGAGATAAGAATTACCTCCAACCTTAGTTGGACTTTTCATCCAGTATCTTTAATGGTATCTTTAATATTAGTATTTGAATTAGTAGAAAAATTAAGTCTTTCTTCTAACCCATCAATGGATAGGTAACACATCAGGACAGCTACATGTGCCAAAGTAAAATGGCTTGACTATAATTTTCTTAAAGGTTTTTTGGCTTTCTGTGATCTTGCATGCCAACCAAGAAAGCTATCTTGCTTTATACCATTTGTTTGTCAAGTACAAAAAGGCAGGCATTCTTAATGGTGGAGTAAACTTACCAGCATAGTTTATGGAAGCCAAAATCTGACAATTTCAAAGCACACTCAATATCTCATTTTTATCTTCAGTTTGATTTGATTTTTTATTCTGTATGTTAAAATAGGCATGCATGAGATTTAACACTAAACAGCAGAAAGAGAAGGGCTGGAAACCTTTGGCAAACTGCAGTGCATGCTAACCATAAGTCTCCTGTGTGTGCTCAACAGAAAAAAAAAAAGAATACTAACATATATTTGCTACTGATAAAGGATATTCCTATGCGTAGGATTAAGGAAATGGTAGAAGAAAACAAACGGGGCAAAATTCTTTTCCTTGTTGTCATATTTTTATAGGTTTATCATGTTGGTTAGCATTTATTTATTTGTTTTGTTTAATTTGAATTGGAAGCCAAGCTGATATTATTGGATAACACATAGCATGCATACATGCATAAATAAATAAATAAAGTAAACCTTTTTAAGACAATAGAATGAATTTATATATATTTTTACTATTTTCTGAGCCAAAGTAGAACTTATACAGTTATAAATGTTTCAAACATCTATAAACATCTTCTTTCATTTACTTTGCAGTTTTAAAGTGTCACAAATACTAACTAAATTATATTTTGTGTTTTCATTGATGCAGAGGAATGCTGGGCCTTGTAGGACTTTTCTCCAGGCTCCACAATGAATGCAATTCCATTAGCAGAGTTGCCCAGAGCACCCTCTAGTTCAGTTTTATTGGAAGAGTTTCACCTGTTGCAGTATAGATGCAAATAAGGTGCTCAGCCAAGTACAGTGGCTCACCTGTTTGCTTGACCCTTGCCTTTCACAGCTTATTATCTCTAACAGGCAGGATATCAGTGGGATCAGGGTCCTATTAACTCTTTGAGAGAGGAAGTAGCCTCTTTAAAGGAGTAAGGAATTATGCTACTTTTAAGAAAATGTAAGATGGAGGCTATGGATCACAGTCAACCTTCCCTTCTTGGGCAAGGTGTCTGAGTGGATGGTTGCCACCCACTCAGTTTGAGGCACTCCTCAATGAAATGGAGTACCTAGATCCTTTCCAATTGGGTTTCAGGCATGGTTTTAGAAGAGAAACTGACTTAACTGCCCTGTTGGATTATCTCTGCCATAAGTGGAACAGGGATGCATGACTGTTGATTTTTTTGGGGCTCTTGGTAGATTTCAGTATCATCAACTGTGGTATCCTTCTGCATAGCCTATCTGGGTTAGGAATTGGAGGTATGGCATTGGAGCGATTCCGCTCCTCCTTGGATGGCTGATTCCAGAAAGTGGTACAAGAGGGTTTTGGCAGGACAAATGGGACTAGTTTTGATCTTTGTGTTCTTCAATATCAACATAAAGCCTTGCAAGCAGGATATGCAGATGTGTGGGCTAAGGCAGCCTTCCCCAACCTTGTGCCTTCCAGACACATTTGGAC